>NC_028643.1:33611654-33613089 GCF_001406875.1 Solanum pennellii
AGGACTGTCAGGAGTGCATCCGGTATTTCATGTGTCTATGTTGAAAACATACCATGGGGATGGAAACTACATTATTCGTTGGGATTCTGTTCTGCTTGATGAGAATTTGTGTATGAGGAGGAGCCGGTTGCCATTTTAGATATAGAAGTCCGCAAGTTGAGGTCAAGGGAGGTTGCATCCATCAAGGTTCAATGGAAGAATCGGCCGGTTGAAGAATCCACATGGGAGAAGGAGGCTGATATGCAAGAAAGGTACCCACACTTGTTTACAGATTCATGTACTCCTTTTCGCCCTTGTTTTTCTTCTTGTGATCGTTCGAGGACGAACGATGGGTAAATTGGTATCTATTGTAACGACCTGTTTAGTCATTTTGAGCAGTAGAGTTTATTCTGGCAATAACTGTCTGGATCGACGGATCCCACGACGTACCGTCATGGGCACGACGGACCGTCAAGGGGGTCTCGTTCCAAAACACTTAGATTCTGAAAATTTGGGTACTGAGATCGACTCTCTGAACTTCACGACGAAATGGCAGGATGGACCGTTGAGGGCTCGACGGACCGTCACAAATCTTCCCACAGAATTAACTCTCTGAACTTTGTGACGGACATGCAGGACGGACCGTCACAGTCGAGATGGACCGTCACAGACTGCGTAACCCTGACTGGGTCGGAATTCTGTTAAAGTTTTTAAAGGGGCGTTTTGGACTATTCATGCTTATAATTATAAAGTTAGTGGATTAATATTAATAATTCAATTACTTGGGGGTTAAAGGAGATAACCTTGAAATAAAAAGTGGGTTATTTTTATCATCTTTTATACTTAATTATATGACAATTAGGGTAAAAGAAAAAGGGTTTGAATAAGAAAAATAGAAAGAACAGAGAGAGAGGGAGAAACGAACGAGAGAAGGGAGAACGAAGAGGAAAACAAAAAGGCTTGGGAAGTAGATTGCTTGATCACGATTCTTCGGTGGAGGTAGGTTATGGTTTATGCTATTTCATAGTAAACTCTTAATAGCGAATGATATGTATTGGGTAGTATTGTAAAGTCTCCTATACGCTTAATTGTGTGCATGCATGATATGATTATATAATTGCAATGAATTATCATGATGAGGCTGTTGAATCTAAAACCTTAAAACCTCTTGTTAATGATGATGTCTTGGCATAAAAGAAGACTTGATGAACTAAAAGAATGAGGTTAATTGATCGGGTGTCACGGACCGACACCTAGTATTAGGGGATCGGAGTGTCACGTTCCGACACCAGGATAGTAATGGATCGGGTGTCACGTTCCGACACCAGGATAGTAATGGATCGCGTGTCACGTCCCGACACCAGGATAGTAATGGATCGGCTGTCACGTTCCGACACCAGGATAGTGGTGGATCGGGGGGTCACGTTCCGACACCAGGATAGTAAAGAGAATGAAT
>NC_028643.1:33614164-33630445 GCF_001406875.1 Solanum pennellii
GATCTTCTTCTTCATGTCTTGATGCCTTAAAGTTCCGGCATGGACTAGCTGTTTATTTATTTTACCTTCCTAGATATTCTTAGATTTAGTAATTTGAGGATAGATGTTCTTGTGTTGATGACTTCCAGTTTTTGGGAACAATAAGTATTGAGTTTTTAGAAGTTATTTAATCAATTTTCATTAATGAGTTTTAAGTCTTCCGCATTATATTTTGTTATTTATGGTTGAAGTGTTGGGGTATAGATTGGTTGGTTCGCTCACATAGTAGGATAAGTGCGGGTGCCACTCGCGACCCGTTTTGGGTCGTGACATCCTTACACATCAACTTTTGCTAAAGTGGATGTATATTTAGGTCATTTAAGATAATCCTACATGGGCACGATGTTAGGGAAAAGAGGTTGCTACTAGAGACTATCCTATTTGAGCCTCCACCTCAAAGTCCTCTAGGTACTAAGTCTAAATCCCAACGAAACAGATAAAAGTCAAATGTCAATACAACATAGAAAAGGCAATGATCAATACCAATTAACACTTTTTTCTATCAAAAAATAAAATAGCTCCTTAATGACAATTCAACATGGATGAGAAAGCTTTATACCAATGTGAATTCATATATGAAAAACAACTTTCGCAGTCATGATCATAATAGCATATGCGAAAACATTTCACAAAACAGCATTAATGCTTTCCTTTCAAAAAAAATTCCAAATTATTTACAATCATTTCATAAAAAACATGCATATCTTCATGCATTCATAGGCTCATAGGTTCATCTTAGTTTCACAATTGATATCATAAATTAGGTATGGTTCAACATAATTTTAGCTAAATACAATTGTATTAACATTTAATCATGCATTAGAAGACTTTATAAAAAAATAAATCAAAATTGAATGAAACCTATCAAAACTGAATTGAAGCCCTAAATTAATATTTGAAACTGAAAACTGTAACGACCCTAAAATCAAATAAGATGAACTAGAGATTTTCATGTGTTTTTAGAAGTTGGTAACTTGTTAAAATTATGACGAATGACTTTTAAAGTTTAGTTTGAAGAGTTTTAAGGTCGAACGTCAAGGGACGATTATGACATTCAGAAACTAGACTTTTGAGCTGATGTGTTCTAGTGGTGTATTGTTATCCCGAGCCTTGTTTGAAAAAGATTAGGGATTAACATCAAGGAACGTGATAGACTCTGTAGTTGAAAAGGCCTATACTATGTTTGTGGAGAGTGCAAGGCCATGTGCCAAGCGAAAAAAGGGGCAAAGCCTAGGCCAAAGCTAAGGCTGCCCAAAGTTGGCTACTCACTGCCCCGAAGACAACGACCACCGCCAAGAGCCGTGGTGCCCTAGATAGTCCGTCCATGTGGGTGTGGAGCTTATTTAGGCTCAAGGCAGGCAAGGACTTGTGGCCAAATAACTACCTTAAATCCACGAGCCTCTATACGGCCAATGGTCTCCACCATAGTCCGTTTAGTTGGTCGTGGAGATGCCTTGGACATTATGGGTTGGAAAGCTCATGGGGGCTACTTCCTAGGACCACAACCACTCCCATGATCCGTGGTCCACTTCACAAGCCGTCTATATGGGTGTGGTCCTTGACGGGCTGCCTCATCTAGGGTTTTTTGAGTTATTTCATTTTACGGTTTTAACTTGCGGGTTTGATTTTAAATGGTATATATCATAAATAAATAATTTTATGTATTAAAACCTTCCTTTAACTCATTATTTTCAAATACCCTAATCAATACCTCAAAAATTCTTTTCTCTCAGTATATCTCTCAAGATCAAAGAATAAGAAGAAGTGGGAAGCTAGGGTTTTGAAGTCAAAGCCTTCTTAATCAAATTTCTTAGGGGATCTAAATAAAAAGATATGGTGATCCTTTATCTAGTTTTAGTCTTCACCCTAAGTCAAATTTGAAATAGTTTTCATGTTTCCAAAGTTCATGAAAAACCCCAATTCTCACTCAAACTCATAATTTCTTCAACCAAACGATTTCAAATGTCAAATTATGATTATATTACTTTTGAATTGGTATTTTAAGGTGAAAACTCCATGAACCCGTGATTTCACTAAATTACTAAATTTGGCTTATGAAGTGGTTCTTACGATTATGACTAGATGTTGATGGAATTGTACTTCAATTGAATCATATATGTGATTTCTATTGTTATCTAGACCTATTAATGGTGAATTGTTGGTGTATGGGTAAATTTAGAATTATGACCTTGTGGACAAGTTATGGTTAATTCTGTATGTTATAATAGTGTTGCTCTTGTATAGTTTGATCTACTTTATAGGTGGAGGTGTTTAATTATTTTTATGTGTTGTGATGTTTACCTTTAAGGAATTATATGGTCAATGGAAAACATTGTCATGATATGTATAGATGAATGTGTAATATGAAATTTATGCACGAGGTTTTCAAAGATAGCATAATGATCTTAATAGAATGTGTATGTGTCGTGATGGAAAATAGGTTCTCGCTTAATGACCATGTGCGAGGATGATAGAATGTGAAGGGTTCCTATGATGTGTAGTGTATCTTGATTAAATTTATAAATGAACCTAATTTGGTAGACCTATGCTTGGTAGCCTTGTCTTTCTTGAATTAGTGAATGTCTCGGGTTGGGGGACCTAATGGTTGTAGCCTCCCTATGAAAGACTAATAAGGCATTTTAGACCATGTCTTGAATCGGTAGACCTAAAGTTGGTGGCCCTTCATGAATAGTCTAGAACCCTAGGTGAATGTTGACCTTTAAGTGGTACACCTAATGGTTGTAGACTTTTTATTGTGTAAAAGTGATGAACCAAGGAGCGGTAAACCTAATGGTAGTGGCCCTTTCTAAGGAAGATCAAATGAGCTATCCTTTATACCTTAAATCAATAAACCTAATGGTGGTGGCCCTTCATGTGTATGTGTCTAAGTGCGGTATGCCTAATGTCGGTAGATCTCTCAAGCAAACCTATATATTGTTAATGAAAATACTCTATGGGAACTAAGGCTAAGCACCAAGTGGATATGGTTAAAACGGTGGTTCTTCCCAATGATTAGGCTAGAATCCGATGAACATATTTATATATCCCCAAAACTATGTGCCTAGACAGGAGGTGTATCAGTTCTACCCTTGTCAAGTAGAATACCTCTTTATGGTGTGGGGTTAGAAACCCAACTTCCATGTCTATCTTGCATAATCTATGTGGTTTATGACTATTCCCATCATGTGGGATGTGCACTCTAGTTACATGATAGGTTCTGCAAAGTGTAGATAGTAGTATGGGATGCTATGTACACATGACACGAGTAGGCTTTGAAGGTGCTAAAGTGAGTTCCCTAAGTGTTCATGACTAATGTGTGATAGTCCTCTGAATGAAGCTAATAATGAATGTTGACTTATTATCTCTCTAATGTGATGTATGTCTGTCTTATGTTGATGATATGGGCTACTTAGCATGTCATGTTGAAAAGGAAAGGTTCTTGTCTAAATTTAGCTTTGAAGAACACTCAGGGGTGGCATGAAGAGGTAGTATGGGCTGCCATTTTATGTCATACTTAAGGGTGTCCTAGGGTAATGTTAGATAGAGGCCCTAGCACGATGAATGATCTAATTAATGTATATGTCTATGTATTGCATGTTGGTACTAGTTGAATTATGACTATTTGAGGTAAAGTTAAAGGTTTAAATGGGATATTTTGACTTGTATTTGGTTGTGACTTATACTACGCCTATATTATTTAAATGTTCATGATGTTTACAAATGGCATACGTCATGTATGGGACCTACCTGGGAGACCTATTTAGACTCATAGATCACGTGACAGACAACACTAGTGGTGAACCATAAAATAGGTACTACACTTAATTTTTGAAAGATTAGTTCCCCTTTTCTACAGATGCGATCTACCGCCCATAGAAGCTTATTCGGTCCATGGATGGGGACCCGTTGATTAAGGTTGCATCCCAATAAGTTCTTTATTCTTTTTTTTTCAAAATTCAATATGTTAAAATATTTACCCTTAGGGAACACTTGTCCTCGAATGGAACTCAAGACAACATAAGGAGGGTAGAGGAAGCAACCTAATAATCCAACATGAATGCAACTACATCAAGATGCACATAACCAAGGAGGAACATCAACTCTGAGCTAAAATATATTTGAATTATCATTTTGTAAGGCATACATTCAAATCACACTAAAATGCACATAATCATGAAGATATCAATCAAGCTAACTCATTTTCTTACAATATCAAATATCCATTAGCACGCGTACACGAGGAAAGATGAGAACAACCAAGACACATAAAACCAAAAGTATGAACTATTAGGAAGTAAACAATTCAAGCTAGAGTAGGAGCGGAGGAAATAAGAAGGGGATAATGAGACATATATTGGCCTCGACCTCCTAAGTAGCACCCTCAACCTTTCATTCTCTGCAATACTTGCACATATGCAACTTCCTTATGTCTCAAATTTTTAACTTGTCGGTCAAAAATCTCTACCAAAACTTCTTCACAAGAAAGACTCTCCTTTAGACCAAGACTCTCCAATGGTACAATAGATGTCGGGTCAGCAACACATTTCTTCAATAAATAGACATGGAAAAATGGATGTTAAAATACAAAGTCATTAGGCAAATCAATCTCATAAGTAACTTTACCAATGTACCTCAAAATATGATATGGGCCCACATAATGGGGACTAAGTTTCCCCTTCTTACCAAATCTCATCACACCCTTAATGGGTGAAATTTTCAAGTAGAACCAATCATCTACATCAAACTCAAAATGTCTCTTTCTAACATTGACATATGACTTTTGTCGACTTTGAGCAGCTTTCAACCATTCTCTAATAAGTTAAACTTTCTCAATGGCCTCATACCTTCTCAAGACCTATCAAAGTGATCTCACCAACATCAAACCATTCTATAGGAGATCTAAACTTTCTACAATAAAGAGCCTTAAATGGAGCCATATTAATGCGTAAAGTCTAGATATTATTATAAGCAAAACTCAATGAAAGGCAAATGATTATCCCAAATCCTTGAAGTCAATCAATCAAGCCCTCAACATATCTTCCAAAATTTGAATAGTACGCTCTGCGTTCCCATCAATTTGAGGATTAAAGGTTTTACTAAACCTAACAACAAGTACCAATGTTGTTTTAGAATGACTTCCGAAATTGAGAAATGAATTGGGTATTACGATCGGAGAAAGACGATCGATACAATTTCTCATGAGACTGAATGAAGTCTACACTATGATCAGAGGTAATATACTCATGATGAATCCTTTTCCCTCCAGTGCAAAGGCTTTTTTCCTTGCTGATTCAAGAGGAAAAATAAAGATAATTTAGGTCTGCCAGTCGTACACCTATGGAGTCAACTTCATTGAATTTTAATGCTAGTAGAGGATCAATAAGTGGTATAAGGTACAAAATAAATTTCTCGAGTAACAATGACTTAGACAATAGCAATAATAAGAATGTCATAATTTGTGAATTTTGTAAGAAACAAGGTTATACTAAGGAGAAATGTTATAAGCTACATGACTATCACCTATGGAATAACACTCTTAACTATAGAACAAACAATCACAACAATGGACAACAGTCCAGGCAGAACAATAATAAAAACTTCAGAGGAAGGAGGATTGTGGCCAATGCACATGGCACAGTACCTGATACACTTGCATCACACGAGGAAGAATGCTCACAATGAAGTAGTAAATCAAATGTTGTCATCACACAGGAACAATATCATTAGGTTATGAATTTTTAGTAGCAGTTCCAGCGTGATGGTTCAAGAGAGGATTTTGAGGGTAATATTGAGCCTAAAAACTTTGCAGGTATAGTAGTGTGCACATCTTCTATTGATCTCGGTATTGCTTTATGCAAATGTATTAGATCAAGTTTTGATTTATTGATCATTGACTTAGGAGCTTCAAACTTTATGAACTTTAATAAATTTTCATTTTTTTTTGCATCTTCTGCGTTCTGGCTTTCGTAAACAATTCTTATTTCTCTTTTCTCTTCGGTTGTTGCTTCAAAATTTCTTTTTATGTTTTTGTTTACAAATATTCAAACAATACCTTACCCTATAGTTGTCTCGCTCCTTAATGCAGACAAGGTCAAAGTGACAGAATATGGTGATGCACATACTACATCTAAAATTGTTTTAAAAAAAGTATTATATGTTCCCTATTTCAATTATAATCTCATTTCAGTTCAATCCTTGGTTTCTTTAATGAAGTACATAGTCTTATTCAGTTATACAACTTGTCTATTATAGGCACCTTCAGTGAAAGGCCTCTGGCAATTGGTAGTAGCAAGGATGGCATTTACTACATGTGTGTGAGATGCTTGAAAGATACTACTGATTCCAATAATCTTGTGTGTAGTTGTCTGTCTCATGGTTATTGATTACTTCTTTTCTAGTTTCAGTCTCTAATGAATTATGTGTTAGAAAATGTGTTGAACATGCTAGAAAACTTCCTAATGTGTCTATTTGTTCTTCTACTTTCAATAATACAGATGTGTTGAATTATTGTGAATTTCTTGAATCTCTTAAAATAATGTGGATTTACTGTGGCATAATAGACTTGTCCTTGTTCCCTTTGTAAAATGAGAAATATACCTACTATCCCAATAAAGTTTTCTCCCAAACAACCCTTTATGTGCACCATATGCCCTATGGCAAGGCAAGTCAGGTTGTCATTCACCCACAACACAACTCATTCTAAGACTATTTTTGACCTTCTACAAATTGATCTATGAAGACCTTATCATGTTCTTACATATGATAATTACAAATAGTTCATTGCGCTTGTGGTTGAATACAGTAAGGCTACCTGGACATATATGTTGAGTACCAAAAGTAATGTCATACAAGTTTTTCAAAACTTTGTAAACATGATAGAAAATCAGTTCAAACAATCATAAAATACATCAGGTCTTGACAAAGGAATAGAGTTCAACAACACTGATACACACAAATTCCTTCAAGCCAAAGGCATCACAAATCAGAAAAATTGCCCTTATACACCACAACAAAACAACATAGTAGAAAGAAAGCACAAATACTTGTTGAAAACAGCCATATGTCTCCTTTTCTCAATCCTACATGTACTGGGGTGATTGTTTTCTTACAGTCACATACCTTATAAATACGCTTCCTTTCACGTTCCTCCAAAAGAAATGTCCTTATGAAATATTTTACAAAGAAAACCCAAAATATAACGAATTAAGATCCTTTGGATGTCTTTGTTACCCCACAATGACTAAAGTCCATATAGACAAACTAGAACCAAGAACCACACCCCATATCTTTATAGCATACCCCCTCTGTAACCAAAGGATACAAGGTAATGTGTCTTGCGACAAAGGAATAGAGTTCAACAACACTGATACACACAAAGGAATAGAGTTCAAAGGAATAGAGTTCAACAACATTGATACACACAAATTCCTTCAAGCCAAAGGCATCACAAATCAGAAAAATTGCCCTTATACAAAGGAATAGAGTTCAACAAATCAGGTCTTGACAAAGGAATAGAGTTCAACAACACTGATACACACAAATTCCTTCAAGCCAAAGGCATCACAAATCAGAAAAATTGCCCTTATACACCACAACAAAACAACATAGTAGAAAGAAAGCACAAATACTTGTTGAAAACAGCCATATGTCTCCTTTTCTCAATCCTACATGTACTGGGGTGATTGTTTTCTTACAGTCACATACCTTATAAATACGCTTCCTTTCACGTTCCTCCAAAAGAAATGTCCTTATGAAATATTTTACAAAGAAAACCCAAAATATAACGAATTAAGATCCTTTGGATGTCTTTGTTACCCCACAATGACTAAAGTCCATATAGACAAACTAGAACCAAGAACCACACCCCATATCTTTATAGCATACCCCCTCTGTAACCAAAGGATACAAGGTAATGTGTCTTGCGACAAAGGAATAGAGTTCAACAACACTGATACACACAAAGGAATAGAGTACAAAGGAATAGAGTTCAACAACACTGATACACACAAATTCCTTCAAGCCAAAGGCATCACAAATCAGAAAAATTGCCCTTATACAAAGGAATAGAGTTCAACAAATCAGGTCTTGACAAAGGAATAGAGTTCAACAACACTGATACACACAAATTCCTTCAAGCCAAAGGCATCACAAATCAGAAAAATTGCCCTTATACACCACAACAAAACAACATAGTAGAAAGAAAGCACAAATACTTGTTGAAAACAGCCATATGTCTCCTTTTCTCAATCCTACATGTACTGGGGTGATTGTTTTCTTACAGTCACATACCTTATAAATACGCTTCCTTTCACGTTCCTCCAAAAGAAATGTCCTTATGAAATATTTTACAAAGAAAACCCAAAATATAACGAATTAAGATCCTTTGGATGTCTTTGTTACCCCACAATGACTAAAGTCCATATAGACAAACTAGAACCAAGAACCACACCCCATATCTTTATAGCATACCCCCTCTGTAACCAAAGGATACAAGGTAATGTGTCTTGCGACAAAAAAAATACAAATATCTAGATATGTGGTCTTTCATGAGAATATTTTTTCATTTGCTCTATATTCAAAAATGCACTTTTCCTTATATTCTTAAATCTTTTTCTCCTGATTATACTGAACAATGTGATACATTTTGAAACAATTATTTGGATTAATTGATGATTATACTAACTTGTCACTTAGTCCTCAGTCCACATTCATCACCACCTCAGTCCTCACATTCATCACTACATACATATACTGAAATACCAGCTCCACCAATACCACTGATAATATCTAATAGGGAAATAAAGACACCTTCTCATTTAAAGGATTATGTCTTGTCTATCCCTACTCTAAAATCTCCACTAGTCCTAATTCCACTACAATTCCTAACAATAACCAAAATAACTTGTCACTTAATGCACTGTTCAATAAACATCGTTGTATAACTCCTAATGTCATTGCTTCTAAAAGTCAAGCCTTGGTTGAAAGAAATTGTTGTGACAATGAGTCATGTTCTTATGAGCAAGCAACATTATGTCATGCCTGGCTGAAGTCTATGGAACAAGAACTTGATGCATTGCATGGTAATAGAACTTGGGTTCTGGTCAAATTACCTACAGATAAACAAGCTATTGCATGTAAATGGATTTAAAAAGTGAAGCACAAAGCTGATAGTAGCATAGAGACGTTCAACGCTAGACTGATGGTTAAGGTCTACACTCAACATGTTGAAATAGATTACAGAGAAACATATTCACATGTTGTTAAAATGACCACTGTGAGAACCTTGGTGGCTGTGTTTTGAAAAAGCGTTGGGAAAATTTCCAACTTTATGTCAATAATGCATTTCTCCATGCTAATATTTATGAAGAAATGTATATAGTAGTGCCTCAAGTTCTTGATGTGAGTGAATTAGACTTAGTTTCTAAGCTTAATAAGTCTCTCTATGGCCTTAAACAAGCCAGCAGACAACGATATGCTAAGATTACTGAAGCACTGCCCCTTAGAGGCTATATATATTCAGAGCATGATTACTTTTTGTTCTACAAGATATCTGATTCATTGGTGGTGTTTGTGGAAGTTTATGTTAATGACATAGTATTGACAGGAACAGATACAACTGAATTAAACAGTTAAAGACCCACATAGACAAGACATTCAAGATTAAAGACGTTGGCAAACTACATTATTTATTGGGTATGAATATTCTTGATGCTGTAGGAAGGGTACTTATTTCACAAAGGAAGTTTGTATTGGACTTATTAAAGGAGTATGCTTGTTTCAGTTACACTTCCTTATCATCTCCCCTTGATCCTAATATCAAGCTCAAGTTCAAGGAGGGAACTCCACTTTCTGATCCCACTTATCACACGAATCTTGTGGAGAAACTAAACTTCCTCACTAACACCAGATTATACATAGCTTTTAGTGTTCAATTGTTGAGTCAGTTCATGCAAGACCCCAGAAATCCCCACTTACAATAATCTTTTCACTTGCTTAGATACTTAAAACAAGATCCTACCATGGGAATTTACTTGTCAATGACCCTGATTGTACTATGAAGGCAAACTGTGATTAAAACTGGGCCACTTACAGGAACCTGTAAGTGGATACTTGGGTTTTGCTTGGAAACAGCCTATTAGTTGGAAGTCTAAGAAGCAAGAAACAATATAATTGTCACCTTCAGAGGTAGAGTATATATCACTTATGAAAGTGGTAGATGAAATGGTTTGGATGCATAGGTTAATCACTAAATTAACCATATCTCATAGGTTAATCACTAGGTTAACCATATCTCATTCTTCTCCAGTTGTTGTGCACCGTGACAGTCAAGTTTCTATACACATAACTCACAATCATGTCTTCTATAAGAGAACTAAGCACATTGAAGTCGATTGTAATTTTGTGCTTGATAAATTGCAGGAGAGGCTCATTTCCATTTACCATGTGACCACCAATGAACAACTGGCAGGCATTCTCACGAAGTCCCTCACTGGTATCAAACATGCTGCAATTTTTGAACAAGTTGGCTGTGAAATCAGCCTCACCAACTTGAGGATGGGTTTGAGAATTAATACTAAACTAAATTATCTAGCTTAATTATAGTAGTTAGTTAGTTAGTCATGATGTAATAGTTTGTTAATATGTTAGTTAGTTAAATTGCATATTTGGTTCCTCTAGAAAGTTCTTAGTCACATGTATATAATGTAATAATGATCAATGAAACAAATACAATTTTTCATTCACCCAAAATATGCTTCCTCACAGTTCTCTCCTTCTCCCTTTCAATTGCCATTCATGGCTTGCTGGTTACAGTTTTATAGAATACTCACCATTACTGTGACGTTTGATAGTTATGTACTAGAGCTATCAGAAGTTTCAATAACTTCCTTTAAAAATACAGATGGTCGTGTGTGCAACTAGGTCTTTACTATGCCTAGCATAATAGTAGGAAACTTATTGAATCTAATACCTTTCATGTAACAGGTAGAGTATATTCTTTTCATATAATGTTTGCAAAATAGTTCGTTAAATTACTACACTATTATTTAGGGAATATTTGGTGTGAATGATAATAATAAATAGTCCTCGGATTAAATTATAATATCACTTAATTTATGTTTGGTTGGCAGGTCTGGGATAACTTATCTTGGAATTAATAATTAGTATTGAGATAAGTTATCCCTCCCCTTGGATGGTAGAGTAATCTTGGGATAACTTTCCCAGAATAAAATAAGTAAATGACAAAAATGTTATTTTTTCAATCCTTTTGCTACATCACTTTTTACATTCATGGGAGATTTTTGTAAACAAATAAATTGTTCTTAAAATTTATTATTTTGAATGAAACAAGCCAAGCACTCAAAAAAAAAATTCCATCATAATTTATCCCATCATAACTACTCCCATTACAATTTATTTTACCATTATTAATCCCATCATAACTCAAATTTATTATACAAACATAGAAACTTTAAAATAGACACCCAAGATCACACCTGTAATATAGAACTTAAGCTTCTACTTTTGGTAAGTAATTACTGGATTCTAGAATTCTTTTTTAAAATGTTTGCCCTATATAGTTGCATACTTCTTTTTGTAATTTTTACAAAAACTAGAAAGACGGGTTGAACAAAAATTAAAATACGACATAAATAGTACACGTAACATAGCCTTATTATGTTCTCTCAAGTTAAGACCTACTACATTTTTTTCTTATAACAGTCGATTATTGAAAATGTTGTTTAACAACTTAGAAAATTTATTTATGTTTGCGCAATGTGCAAATATATTACTTAGTTTAGGGACCAACTGAAAATCTTTGTATGATTTGTATTACTTTGTCGATTATTACAATAAACTATTAAGTTATGATTTCATGTCTAAACAAAGAAAACAAAAAGCAAAAAATTAAAACAAAACGAATAAAAATGTATAGTTAAAAACTTATGATTATCATGTTTGTATGTACGTGTTACTTTAGTATACTACTCGTGTTGTTAATGAATGACAGAAATTAACTAATAAGGCATAAAATAATTGATAATTATATATAATATTACCTTTCGGTATATTTTATATCTACTTTCATTAAATAGTTGAATGCATCTTTTTTTTTAAAAAAAAAAGACAAAAATTTCAATTTGATTTAATTTATTATTTTTATTGTTATTTGTGTCTATATAAAATGAAAATCATAAACATAAAATTTGAAAGTAATATATTATCTAAATTTCATTTCTTCATTTTTTTCCATTAATTAGAATAAGAAAGGAAGATTTGATCATTGGTTCATATGCAAAAATTTATATTGTATGACTATAAATACGTAAATTGAATTGCATGTTTCTCTGCTAAAATAACTAATAGCATTGTCATATACGTGACATTTATTGTCATGGTACATTGTTGAATATTTTGCCTCGAATTTGAATTTCATTTACTACTTATGTATATTGATTCCGTTATTACAAAAAAAATACTTATATGATAGCACTTAATTTATTACAATTTAGTTCATGAATACAGAATGTTTCGCTATCTATCAATAAGAAACTTAAAATAACATTTAAAAATATCTAAATCAAAATTTAATAAACAATTCATACAACATAAAAGAAGAAAATCAAAATTTAATAAACAATTCACACAACATAAAAGAAGAAACTTAAAATAACATTTGAAAATATCTAAATCAAAATTTAATGCCGTATAAAGTCTTTCAAAATTTGGTTCAAAATATGTTCAAATTTACAAAAACACCATAATTGTCCACAAATGTAAACTTGCTAGGGAGTGGCTCCTACACAATCATCGTCATCATCAGAAGTGTCGTCGTAGACATCATCGAGAGCCGATGTAGTAGGTCCACAAGAGAGGTTCATTACTTCTTCTTTAATTTGATAAACAGTCGCACTCATGCTTTATTGCTCAGCTGCTCTTTTCTGCTCCAACTCTGCAAATGCCGCTGTAAATTTAACTATTTGATCAACATAGCAAAAATCTGAACACCATCAAGGGCCTCGACTTGACTGGACGATCCAATTCCTTGTAAGCCTGACTGGAGCCGTCTTACATCGTTCAGAGTGCCTAGACCATTGACTCTACCCTTGTGTATCTCCCTACAACATTTTTTGTCCAAATTTGGGTGGAAAGTTGAGGTGTCAATTGGATATAACTATCTAAATTCTCAACGATGTAATGCTGAAACTGATTATGCATATTAAATATAAACCTACAACGTTTTTTGTCCAAATTTGGGTGGAAAGTTGAGGTCTCAATTGGATCTAACTATCTAAATTCTCAGCGATGTAATGCTGAAACTGATTATGCATATTAAATATAAAAATTGACATCATATATGTATGTATATATATATATATATATATGCAGACACACACACATACATATATATCCTAAATATATTCACTATTAATATATATTATTCATATTAAATAACTTAGAAAAGTTTGTTCAGCTCTTTCCTCCACAAAGACATCTGGATCTGACCATTTTCTTTCTTCCTGATATGAGTCTTATTAAAAACCTCCGATGCAATGGGAGTGTGCCCCTTTTCTTTTTCCCATAAATAAAAAACTGAAATGTATAGAGATGTATATGAATTAACTTATTATTTATTTAAAAATTTGAATTAGACCTTACCATCTCTCTTACAATTGTTTCACGTACTTTGCACCTCCGGTGTGCAACGAGCCACCTTTAAGAGTTCCTTTAGCCTTTTTGGCTTGGTTTGATATTGCCTGAAATTTATCTGTGTTTCAATATAGACCTAGTTCATCATGAACATGCGGCAACATCCAATCCGGATATTCAACATCATCCTGAACTTTCTTTAGGCAAGCAGACAGTCTAACGGATGCCTTTCTTTCAAATGTGGTCGAAATGACTTGATTGTGTCTCTACTTGCAAATAAACATAGTCTGAATAAAAAAATTGAATAAGATTAGTTAGATAGTAAAAAAAAAACAAAGTATACTAAACTTAACTAAAAAATGTATACCTTAAAGTTATTAAACATCATGTGGTGTATACTTTTTAGGATCTCAGCCAAGAGGGATAAGCATGTGTATAGAGTATCCTAACACTTTAGTTTAAAGCCACGACAACATTCTTTGTCGGATGCCACCTTCAAAACAAATAATAAATATGTTAGTTCATGAATAATATATTAAAGTATAAGAAACAAATAAAATGAACGAACAAATAGATACCAAAATAAACTTACGATAATCCATCTGGCTCAATCATGACTCTACCAAGTCTGTCCTTCTAGCCAGGAACTAGAGGAGACCTCTCATCATCTAGAGCAGTACTAGGTGTAGTTGTTGCTGAGGATGATGCATACTCATAACGCTGAGTCAATGGAGGCGTACCGGTCATAGAATTTGACAACTCACTTCTAGAATCTCTAATCCACATGGCAGATAACTCAGGAGATGTACATGTAGAAGATGGAGTACTTGTGGGAGATGGAGTACCTGTCGATAAGGGTCCTCTCGACAAATATCCCGTAAAGGTAGGTCCTCGTAGCGTACTGAAGACAATGCCTGTGAAGTAGAGGAAGCATTAACTGATCAACGGAAATTAGGATAATATCTTTGAGGATCCGTCGTACCAAATAGAACATCAAGTACATGTGTATCATGACTGATTCACTTTGGCACACAAGAAATAGATCCAGTAGTACCTCAAACATAGACTTCTTCTCTTTGACCTGTTTAGTCTCGCTAACTGCAAGATACTCGTGATGTCTATCATTGTCACCGCTTGATGCCATCTGTATGCAAATTTACATGTATAATGTATATCAAAATCATAAATTCAATAAAATTAGCAAAATACACAAGCTTACCAATATATACTAGTTATATTTATTCTACACTACTCCTCTCCACTTGTTTTTATCATCATTCTCCCATTCTTCCTCCTTAATTGTTTCATTTATATTATCGTCTCATTCTTCGTCATCAAATGATTCATTTTCCTCATTCTCAAATATTTCTTCCTAAACATTCAGTATCTCTTCATCATATACTTCTTCTAATATGTGTTGAAGATGTTGTAGTGTGGCTTCCAATTCAACATTAACTTGTTGTTGAAAAATCGCACCATCATTTTTGTAAGCCACATATAAGACATTGTCAATTTCAATTCTTTTGACATGCTAACTTTTTATAACGATCCATCAATTAGCTTTGTCTCTACGCAATGGATATGAAGCGCAATACACTTGTTTGACATTTCGCGCAATGATAAAAGGATCATAACTTATATATTTGTTGGTGTGCTTAACTTCAATTATATTATGGTGATGGTCCACCTTTGGGCCTCTATGTGATGGGTCAAACAACTCACACAAAAATAATAAAATCTTCTTTTTAGACAAACTTGAATACCTTACTTCAATAATCTCATGATTGATATCATACTATTAAATAGTTTGGCTAGTACCATCAACATCACCTTGTATGTAGACACCGCTAATATTTGTTTTCTCGTACGTAAAAACTTCTTACGTTGGAAACTTAAACCCATTAACATAATATTTATTCATTGTCAATACTTGAGATTCCTATTCAAGTGCGCTTCTTTCACTAATAGTAAATGTTAGACACTTGAGGATTCAATGTAAACCTACATGATTGTTATTAAAGTAATATAATTTAGTATAATATTTTATTAAATACTTAGTGATTGCACACTTACATAATTGTATATCCATTTGGAAAATTCTGTATAGATGATTTCATTATCCCATGTATTTACGAACAAGTTGATCATTTTACATTCAAGTATTTGGTTAGTTATTCAACACTTATTATGTAATTTGATCACATATTTTTAACACTCACTTGAGATATGATTGAATCTCTGGACAAATAAGCAAAATGTGTGTCACAGCTGATTGCATTCTCATATTAGTGAAGCCTTGCTTTCAATTCTTTTTAGATCCTCAATCATTTTGATTAAAAATTGATATCGGTTGAAATAAAGGATCAATATTGTCTTCATTATTGCGGTTGGGACTGTTGCTCCTACATGATGCATCATCACCAAAGTAATATGAATAAAAATTACCAATTTCTCTCCCAATATGACCTCGAACAAATGATCCTTCGATCTTTCCCCTTTGCTTAATTGTTTGCTTAAATCTACCAATTTTTTTGCATGTATATGTGTATATATATGTTAATATAAGAAATGTTATATATATATATATATATA
>NC_028643.1:33631089-33643839 GCF_001406875.1 Solanum pennellii
CACACACACACACACACACACATATATATATATATATATATATATATATATATATATATATATATATATATATAACTTAGTGAGTATTTCAAATGGATAACTCTCAAATTGATACATCCATCTTATTTGAACCAGACCTTCGAGTCGGGCCTCTTGTACAAAGTGAATTGGAAGATGCTCCATCATATCAAAGAAATCACATGGAAATATCTTCTCCAACTTAGTAGTAATAACAACAATATATTCCTACATCCGATGTAAACTACTCTAGACAACTTTCAAGAACAGAAGTCTTTAAAAAAAAGATTTGCCTCTGTGATTGGTTTCGTATCCTTTTTGGTTTATGGATAAAAGTGATAGGAATTAAAGTTTCCAAGAATATATGACAATCATGACTTTTCATACCTATCAATTTTCCTTCACTCATATTTGTCTGCTTTCCTAAATTCGAAGCATAGTCCTCCGACAACCTCAAATTTTTAACCCACTCAAAAATTTCAGGTTTCTCATGAAAAGCTGGCCTTTGGCTTAGTTATTCTACCATTAGGTAATTCATGTATCAATTACTCTTTTCTCCTACAATACTCCTTTACGTACATTCTTGCTTTTGGATTGTCTTAACATCCATCATTGTGTTAAACAAATTATAAAAAAAAATTCAATGCGCATCACATCAAGATTATGTCGTAGTGATTGTCCTTCCAATACGACAACTCTCAAAATATACTTTGTTTGGTCCAATTATATCCAACAACATATCCATGAAGACTAGAAGGTGAAGCTTCTGTAACTTTAGGTAATTGAGAAACTCTTCTCCCAAATTTGATGCCCTGTGAGTAATGGAGGCAGGAGGTCTCTTTCAACCTTATTTTTCCTAAATGCATTTTGCATATTTCCAAACTCATGGTCCAACGGCAAAAACTGGTGATGACAATCAAATCATGTATTTTTTTCTGCCATGCTTTAAATTGAATGCTTTACTATTTTACATTCAATACGGACATGCTAGATTTCTAGCTGTTATCCAGACAGACAACATCTCATATGCAGGAAAATCATTAATAGTACACATTAAAGAAGCACTCATAATAAAATTCTGCTTACTTGATATATTATAAGTCAAAACACCTACAAACCACAATTGTTTGAGCTCATCTATCAATTGATGTAGATAGACATCAATCAAACTTTTTGGATTAGAGACCTGGAATAACACAACTTAGAAAGACGTAGGGATTGGTCATGCACATTTCAATAGGAAGTTTATACAGAGTACGAAATACCGACCATTATGAATAAGGCGAAGCTGCATTAGAGAATCGTGTAAGCCATCTGAGCACAATCTCATTCTAGCATTTCTTGGTTCACCAGACAAATTAGGATATAATTATCAAAATATTTCCATGCTTCACCATCAAATGGATGAGATAAGACACCGGTGGCCTTCTATATTCAAGATGCCATCTCATATGTGGGACAAACCTTATTGATGCATACAACCTCTTTAACCTAGGAATGAGAGATAGATGATGCATCACATGAACTGGGACCATCTTTCCACCCGGAGTCATCTTATAACGAGCATGTCCACAAAATTTACAATTTTTAAATTCACTATCAGTATTATAAATCAACATACAATTATTAACACAAAAATGAATTCTATCATATGTCAATCCTAACTTGGATACCAAATGCTTTGCCTGATAGTAGTTCTGTGGTATGTTAAAATCCGCATTAACTACATCACCCAAAAGATCAACCATTGACTCCATAGTCACATTAGGAATATTCCAATCTTATTTAATATTCATTAATCAAACCGCAACTGATAAAGCAGAATGCGGACTTCCTTCACATAATGGACGACTAGACTCTTCTAATTGATCATAGAAGCGTCTTGCTTCTTCATTAGGAGCTTCATCAAAATATTATTTAGGTTCCATCTCACCTTGAACCCCAAAAGCATCATTGATCATTTATGAACTCTATCATATTCAACCCTAACCTATTCGACCCTAATTTGACAATGTGGTGTAATACTATTATATATATCCAAATGCAGCGAATTATATAATATACAATCTAATCAATCAATTTCTCCATGATAAATTCATACAAAATATCTTAGCTAAAATTCATTACAGTACGAATGAACCATAACCTAATTTGGTTCAAAAAAATTTTAAACACTTACATGCACTTCAAGGACACCTGACCAATCCATTATTCTTGAAAATGTCAAATGTCATTGTATGTGCAATAAAATCTCTAACATCGTCAATGAACTCGGGTTTCAAATCCACACTAGTTCCATAATGCATATTATACATCCATCAAACGATGATCCACCTACAAAAATATAGATATCCAATTAGTTTTAAATTAATTCCAACAACTAAATCTACCAACTAAACCACAATATTTTATAACTCATTTAAACAACTTAACAATTTTTTAACTTTAATTAGTTTAGTATTCATGACTTAATTCCAACAACTAAATCCACCAATTCAAAATAATATTATTTTGCTAACTTATTAACAACTTTTAATCTCAAGTAGTTAGTTTTGATTTAATACAACAACTAAATTCACTAACTAAATCACATTATTTTTCTTAAATTACTTAAACAACTTTAACTAATTTAGTTTTGACTTAATACAACAACTAAATCTACTAAATAAACTACATTATTTTTCTAACTAATTTAAATTACTTAATAATTTTTTAACTAGTTTAGTATTGATGACTTAATTCCAATCACTAAATCTACCAACTAAATCACATTATTTTCCTAATTTATTAACAACTTATAACCTTAACTAGTTTAGTTTAAAGGTAAGTGTCAATACTAGATGGACACAATCCATCATGCAAGAAAATAATTTTTTTCATCAATAGGATCAACTAGTGTTGGTACATATGCTACACAAAAAACATTTTTCCTAAACTAAAGCTATGTGTCAACACTAGATGAACACAAATCGACCTTGCAAGAAAATCAATTTTGTCATCAATAGGATACTAGTATTGGTACTTGTAATAAACAAACACATTATTCCTAATTAATGTTTAAATGTAAACACTAGATGAACACAAATTGATCTTTCAAGAAAATCAATTTTGTCATCATAGGATAAACTAGTGTTGGTACTTAGGTTAAACAAACACATTATTCCTAAATTAAAGCTTAAGTGTCAATGCTAGATGGACACAAATCGATCTTTCAAAAATCAATTTGTCATCAATAGGATCAACAAGTATTGGTACTTATAATTAACAAACACTCGATCGACACAAATTAATAAATTATCACAAAATTAAAGCAAAGTATCAATACTAGCTAGATGGACACAAACACATTATTGAAAATAATTGTAATTGAACTTTAGAAATTTAGAAGAACTAACCTTATCTCTTACTTTGATGAAAGAAGAAATATAGTCTTGTATCAAATTTTTTAGATGTTGAGCTTCCTTAGTTACCTAGCACGAAAAGTTTTAAATTTAGTTAAATATAAAATTAAAATCCAAGAATTTTAGTTACAAGTTCAAGTTCAAATTCTAATTTCAAGTTCAAGTTCAAAATCATGAGTTCAAGTTCAAGTCTAAGTTCATGTTCAAATTCTAAGTTCAAGTTCAAGTCTAAGTTCAACTTCAAAATACGCTTTGTTTTGTCTAAGTAAGTTCAATTGTTCAATATCTAATTTCAAGTTCAAGTCTAAGTTCAACTTCAAATTCTAACTTCAAGTTCTAAGTTCTAAGTTCATGTTCTAATTTCAAGTTCAAGTCTAAGTTTAACTTCGAATTATAAGTTCAAGTTTTAAGTTCAAGTTCAAATTCTAATTTCAAGTTCAAGTTCAAATTCTAGGTTGAAGTTTTATTTTCTAGTTCAAGTCTACGTTCAACTTCAAAATATGCTTTATTTGGTGTAATTAAGTTCAATTAGTTCAAGTTATCTAGATAGTCAAAGCTTAATTACATAACCAATACTAATTAATTAAGTTCAAGTTCTCATTAATTAGCTGATCAAAATTAAATTTATATTAATTCCTCGTTAATAATGGTCAATAAAATTTTCATGTACTACAAAATTATAATTAAGTTCAACTAAAATCAAAGTTCAAATAAGAATACAATTAAGTTATAATAAATTAAAGTAAAAAACATTTCAAGTTTATATTCATAATTAAATTCAATTAATTATAAGTTCTAATTAAGTTGTATTTCAAATCCGTAGTTTTAAAATCACAAATTTAAACTAATCCTAGTAAAAATCCAAATTCAAAACCCTAGTCGTAAAATCACAAATTCAAAGTACTCATAGAATTGAATAATCACTAGTCCTAAAATATCAAATTCAAACTAGTCTTAAAATCACAAATTCAAAGTACTCATAGAATTCAAAATCAAACTAGCTAGTGCCAAAATGGCAAATTAAATTATTGGTAGTCCTAAAATCTCAAATTATAAGTTCAAGTTCTAAGTTCAACCTCAAACAAATTTCAAGTTCTAAGTTCTAAGTTCTAACTTCAAGTTCAGTCTAAGTTTAAGTTCAAGTTCTAAGTTCAAGTTCAAGTTCTAAGTTCAAATTCAAGTTCTATGTTCGAAGTTCAAGTTCTTAGTTAAACTTCAAATTCTAAATTCAAATTGATATTTAAATACAACAATTAGTTATATATATATTCAAGTTTTAATTCAAAAAAAAAACATCATCTAATCATAACACTTCATTAATTACTAATTTAATTCTTCAAATTAATACTTCACTAGCTAAAATTCAATCTTATCCCAAAAAATTTTCAATTCATCACACATAACATATTCTCAAGTTAAACTAGTCCTAAAATAAAAAAAAGTCCTAATTCTTTACTAACTAAAAATCCCAATTCAAATGAATCCTAAAATAAAATTTTAATCTCAATTCTTCACTAACTAACAATCTCAATTCAATATAACCCTAAAATAAAGTTCTTCAATTCTCTATACCTAAGTAACAATAATCAAATGAAATTAACAATTGAATAAGACAACCCAACAACAAAAAAAAAATAATCTACTGACAAACAGTCAATTATGATAACTAGAATTGAAAATAATAATAATTAAAACTTACCTTAACAAATATGAGAGGGAGCGAACGGCGAACGACAACGGTGATAGGACACACTGCAAGGGCAGGGACGGGGATGGGACGGGGAAGGGCAGGGACGGGGATGGGACGGGGAAGGGCAGCGACGGGGAAAATCGATAGAAGGAATGGGGACAGAATAAGGGTTGAGAGAGAGGGGGAAATGAGGAAAACCCGATTGGTCTATCAGATATTTAATGAAAAGTGACGGACAACGTCGCCATGTCCGTTGCTTTTATTTTAAAGATACTTGAATAAATTTTTGACCAAAAAGAGACGGACAAAGAGACATTCTCCGTCGCTTTTAAAAAAATAATTGACCAGATATTTTGACCAAGAAGAGACGGACTTAAAGATGCTATCCGTCACTTATTTAAGAAATAATTAAACAATTAAAATTAATAAAAAGCGATGGACAGCGTGACTTTTTTCTTAATTTGTAAATAATTATTTAAAATAAAAAGATATAGACTATATGTATAGAATAATTTATTATTGATTCTATATATATTTGGCGCCAAAGGTCGTTCGCACTTTTTAAAAAAAAATTATTTTTTAGAAAAACGACAGACAACACTTTTATATCCGTTGTTTTTTAGTCGTGAATCATTAAAAAATTAATTTAAAACTTCCTATATAACTATAACTATATTATAGAAGCGAATGTTGAGGAGGTTAGGATCAGCTGGTCAATTGACCAATTTGCCCTTCTCCTCAACTTTTTCTATTTATATATTGTATTTTATTTATTTTAATTTATTTTATTTAAATATTTATTTTTACTTACTATGTATTTATAATAATATTAGTAAAAATTAACTTAAAATATTGCAAATTTAATGACATCTCAAAATTTTACAGGTACGACATAATAAGACTGAGAGTGCCATTTTTTATTTGAAAATCACATTAAGAATTCTATAAATTACAATAATTAACAACTTAAAATATTTGAAAATCATATTAAAATTTTATTAACTCTCGTAATTTCATATGTGGAAAATGATATTATACAAGCTAATGTTGAGGAGCTTAGGTTCAGCCGGTCAATTGACTGGTTTGCCCTTCTCCACAACTTCTTCTATTTATATTGTATTTAATCTATTTTATTTTATTTTATTTTTACTTTTTTTTTAATATACTATGTATTTATAATAATAGTACTAAAACTAGCTTAAAATATTACAACTTTAATTACCTCTCAAAATTTCACATGTACGACATAATTAGGACTGAGAGAATACCATATTATTTGTAAATCACATTAAGAATTCTATAAAATACAATAATTAACAACTTAAAATATTTAAAAATCTTATTAAAATGTGGTTAACTCTAAAAATTTCACATATGCCACATAAATTGACACAAAGGGAGTAAAATATATTGTTACATTAAGAGTACTATTAATCACAATTTAAAATATTTAAAAGCATATAAATTTTTTCAATTAAATCTCACAATTTAATATGTGCCATATTAATTCGGACAGGGAAATAACATGTAGTATTTAAAATTACATACTTGAAATATTGTATTAAAAATATAATTAAAATTTCGTTGACTCTCACAATTTTACATGTGACACATAAATCATAATAATTAACAACTTAAAATATTTTTTTAAAATATATTAAAAGAAAATTTCACTCTCTAAATATCACATGTGCCAAAGATATTATTGGAAAAGTACTTAAAAACATAATAAAAATAATAAACAATAAAAAAATTTGAAACTATTCTAATGTTATCTGTTTCACATAAATTAAAATAACTAAATTATATATATTGGGCCTGCCCGTACTGTTATATCTAGTTACTATAGAGAGCACGAATAGAATGACTATATTAAACATAAATTTTCCTAAAATAGCGTAAACTATTCCACTAGTAAATGGGTAGAGTCTTTGAGTCAATGACGGCTGGACAAGTTGGTATTAGTCAAATATTATCATGTATTATTATTTAATCACTATCTATCTATCTATCTATCTATCTATTATCTATATATATATATATATATATATATATATATATATATATATATATATATATAGTGCAAACAATTAACTAAAAAGTAGGTGGCGGTGTCAACCATAATTAATTAATGCAATAAAGTAATTGATTATGAAAGTAAAGAAAAATACAGTTTAAAAATTGGAATTTGATTATTATCAAATCAAATTAAAATGATAAAGATGGGAGAGAGAGCAAACTCTAACCAAGTATTCTTGAGAGAGAGAGAGAAAGCTTCTTGCCAAAAAAAGATGATCCTACAATGTGGAGAGGGGGGGGGGGCTTTTATAGCCAAAAATATGCTACAGTAAAAGTACTACAGGAGTGCTACAGTACCACCCTCAATAATTTTCATCCAATGCTTTGATGATGTCATGGGTGACTTCATTTTTATTGTGTAATTGTGATGTCAAGGTGGCTGGAAATTTTTAGCAAGTATTATCATCTTCATTATCGGAATCAGACTTATTTTCTTCTTGATATTGGAAGCTGGGAAGTTTGCCCTTAATTTGTTATAGGATTTTCTCCATTTGTTGATTGAAGTCTCCCCTACTACTTGAGCGGACTATTTGTGTAGTTGCAATTGATTTTTGTTGTAAAAATTTAATTTGGGAGGCATCAGTCGGGATTAGATACCCTGGGTTATGCAAGAACCATTTTTCCACTTCTGGGATACATGCTTCTTTGGGATCCCAGTTTTCCACCATTTACAATAGCCCTGGATAGACAATCATGGGAGTCCTTTCTGTCCACTTTGTTTGTGAAATGCAAATTTATGTGCAAATATCCACGGGAGTGAAAACTATGGGAAAATTAAAACAAGAATAGGAATATAGTGTCGATTTGAGTACTTTTGACAAAAATAGTTGTATGCCTCTAAAACTGGTGAGGGGATAATATCAACTTTGTGGCCATATACGGGCCACCACTGGAGTAAAAACCATTGAGGAAATTCATAAGCAAGTTGTTTTCTCCAAAGGAAAATCCACAAATGTTTGCCAACATTGTTTTGGAAATTGAAAGCATTCACCCATGCATTTTGGTAGTCAAAGTATTTGTAGTTTTGAGGTTCAAATGGATGAGAAAGTTTTTTATACTTGGCAGGGTGCATACCCATTCTCCGGGTGAGATTATCTTATTTATGAAGACCGTAGAATGGGTAACATACGTCTGTGTTGGTTTATCATTGTGGGGCTTGTACAGACAATACTTGGTGTCAGCTAGATGAACTCATTGAATTTTTGGGTATACATTGGATTCTTTTGGATAAAATTTGCATTAGGGGTAAGTATTTTCTGGGTTACCTCCTGGGAGTTTGAATCCTAAAATTCTAGTTCGATTTGTATCAGAGGGTAGACACAATCATTTTTGAAGTAGGTTGGGTCATCAGAGAAGGATTCTCTGAAGAAACAGGTTTAGGTGTGGGTGAGGAAATTAATTTGTTTGGTATTGGGCATACCGTGTTTGTATTTGTGTTTTGTGAGGAATAAAATAAAATATTGATGGGGCTCTCCACCTCTACCGGTGCTTTAGTGGTGCTGATGGCAGCCACCGAGTGTGAGGAAGATGTCGAAGCGTGGCTTTGTGCCGATGCTTGGCTACACTTTTTTTTTGAAAAAAAGGTATTGATTAATCAAATCCTTCCTATTGGAACTGCTCATAACTGTGGCTTCTTTAAAACCCATGAATTGTCGCCAGCTCTTGAAGTCTTCCTCTGTTCATGAGGTAGACATTGATTGGGCCAGCTGTTCTTTTCTTCTTCCTCTTCTACTAGATCATCCCATTTTTTTAGACCAGAAATCGGAAAAGGATTTGCATTTTCTAGGAGGAAAGATGGCTGATTACCTCTCATGGCGTAATCTGCTGAAGTTTGATATCTTGTTTGGTTTGACCTAGATGTGGTAGTTGATTGCTTTTTAGCAACTGAATTTGTTTATTGTTGAGAAACCAAAAGTAAAGGCGTCTTCGAAGGTTGATGTTCAGCCGTTGCTTAAATTTCATCCTGTGTGCTTAGTTACAACAGTTCCATTTTCTTTTTTCTACCTATAATTACCGACCCTGCAAGAATTCTCGAGTAAGAAAGTCTGGGATAGAGTTTGAGCTCCCTTTGATACATTCTATATCAAAATAAAAAATAAATAAAATAGTTTGCCATCGAGCAAATATATGCTTAGAAGCAAGGTTTTGGACATCTTCTTGCAAAACTGATTTTGCCGCTTTGAAATCAATGCATAGTGAAATTTTTTTATTTAGTAAATCTGATTGAAATTTGGAGATGCATAAAACAATTTCCAAAATTTCCTTTTTAATAGTAGGATAATTTTGTTGGGACTTATTCCAATGCTTGGATGCAAATGCAATGATATGCTCCTTTTCATTTTGTTTTTGCTGTAAGATCCCACCATAACCTATGTCAGAAGCAACTGTCTCAACTATTTTGAAAGCAGAGGGGTCAAGAAGTGATAAGCATGGAAGATTCTTCGCTTTCAGTTTTATCTCCTTAAAAATATTTGTGTGGATGCTGGTCCATGAGGGAAGATGTTTCTTTAGTCTATCATGGAGAGGCTTCAATAAATTGCTGAGACCAGGGATAATGTCCGCTATATGATTGAAATACCCCAAAAATCATTGAAGTTGGGGTTTATCGAGAGTTTGATTAGGAAATTTATCTCCAAATTGTATGGATCGTTTGATAGTGACCGTAGTGCCTTGTTGAATATTGTGCCCAAGGAACCTTATATTAATTTGAAAAAGACTATACTTTAGTTTTGAAGAAAATTTTTAGATGCTTGAAGTGTTGGTCGACACTAGTAGAGAATACTAGTACATCATCAATGTAGACTATGATAAATTTTGAGAAAGGATTGAAGATATCATTAATTATTTTTTGAAATTCCGAAGGAGAATTGTTAAGTCCAAATGGCATAACATTCCACTCATACTTGCCAAAAGGTACCTTAAAAGCTATTATATGACAATCTTTTGGATCAATTTGAATTTGCCAAAAGCCTGATTTGAGGTCAAATTTTGAGAAAATCGTGGCAGCATATAACCGATGGAGGAGATATTTCTTGTTGGGAATAGGGTATCTAATCCAACGAAGAGCAGAGTCTAAAGGTTTATAGTTGATGACGAGTCGCGGTACTCCTCGTTCAATCTCACAGCTTTTGTTAACATAGAAGGCAGCACAACTCCAAGGAGATTTTCTTGGAGAAATGATCTGCTTTTCAAGAAGGGCGTTAATTTCATTTTGGTAGTGGATCATGAGTTCATGATTCATTTTGATAGGGCGAGCTTTTTGTACGGATAGGTTTTTCATCAAAGCTTGGCTCATAAGGGAGCCTTTCTATATGTTTTTTGTATTCCAAAAGGTTGTGGGTAGATCCGCACAAAGCTCATTTTTGTATTTTTGTTTCTAAGGTTTTGATTTTGGATTGAAGGGAAGGTTCTTTCAGTTGTTGTTGTAGTCTTTGGAAAGCTATTTCTTCTTTGAGAAAGTTATTTGGGCCTCATTATGTTTCAAAGTGGAAAGGACTTTCTTAATAGGAGGTTTATAAAAAAGAATGGAAACATTGATACTTTCAATTTCAATTCCGTGGTTGCTCACCCTGAATGGTATAAGTTTTTCTATAAAAGGAGTACAAAGTATCACCGGGTTTGTAATATCTTTTACAAGCACAAATGAAGTAGTATTTGAGAGAATAGAGTCCCCTACTAAATTCCTAATCTCAACATCAGAGAGATTATAATTAATTCCTAGTTATTAGCATTGGCAGCTCTAAGGGCTTCTTTAGTTTTTTCAAAGAACTTGGTAGGGATGAGTCCTTCTTGGACGCAATTGAGATCAGCGCCTATGTCAAACAGCGCAATGATATCTAGTAAAAAGGATTTGTTAACTACAAGGGTCATTCTCATACGCCATCTACGAATAGAGATCCTCGAGAGAAAGTTAAGAAACTCACCTTGTTCTTCGATTGGATCATTTTTGGGGATACTTGGTGAAGATGAGATTTGTTGGAGGACCAGGCGGTCTAATTCTTGCCTAGTCTTAATTTCTCTAATCTCTTACTTAAGGAAAGCTATTTCATATTGAAGATCCTGGATGGTTATATCTTTTGATTTTTTGGAGGGAATTTTTTTCAGGATATCTGTAAGATTGTAAGTGTTTGCCACTTAGAGGGTGAGAAAATACATGGGAAGAAGAAGTTGAAGGTTTATCCAAAGCCTTTTTGAATTATCTAGATAGTGTTTTTTCTGGTCCGAATCATTTAGATTGCTAATGAGTTCAAGGAAAAGATCATGTTCTTTAGTGAGAACATTTGCCTCAGCTTGGCTGGTATGGTCTTGTTCAGACTCAGAGGAATCTAAGTCGTCATTTTCAATTTGGTTGAAACATTTTTCAAGTTCATTTTCTGCATACTAAGAGTTTTCACTATCTTCTAAAAAGATGTTTCGGATTCCATTAAGGATAGACTCATCAAGGTTAAGATTCTTACCCTTTTGGACAGTTTGCAGTATTTGGAAATATGGCCTGATTTATTTCACATATAGCAGTTGCCATTATTGGGTGTCAGAGAGGTAGTTTTTTGGTTGATTTTTGAATCCTTGGAGGGGGTTTTCTAGATTTTATGAATTATTTTTGAGTCTTGGAAGGACATTCTTTTTTTCTTGGGGTTGATTTTCGAAGAGATTTCTTCCTACATGGTGGAAGACCAAACTGTTCGCAGACACTTCCTAAATCTCGGCTGGTTTGGGCCTTATCAATAGCCATTTGTCTTAAAAAATTTTCAAGATGACAAATGTTGAGAGGAACTTGTTGTATCAAGCTGGTCAGTTGGCCATAAATAATTTATTCATAAGGAATAACATCACTAGGGTGTAGGTTTTGGAGTTCTTCTCTGACTAGGTCCCTACGAGACTTAGGCAAACCATCCAGAAAATTTTCTTTCCAGCATGGGAGGTTACCATCTGGTTTCTCATAGATTCTTGAGAGAAAAGAATCTTTATATTCTCTAAAGTGAGATAGAGTCTTACATTTAAGATTGTTAAGTATCTCAGAGGACCTTTCTCTAAAAATACCCGGTCTTCCTATGAAGGTTTTGATTATGTTATAGATCAGAGTATGTCGAATATGAAATGGTATGGCCATCCTGAAGAATTGTGTTTCTTTGTAACGACCTGTTTAGTCGTTTTGAGCAGCAGATTTTATTTCTGGAAACACTGTGTGAGTCGACGGAACCCACGATGGACCGTCATGGGCACGACGGGCCGTCGAGGGGGTCTCGTTCCAAAAGACTTAGACTTCTGAAATTTGGGTACTGAAATCGACTCTCTGAACTTGGCGACGGAGCAGCAGGACGGATCGTCGCAGGCACGACGGCCCGTCACAGGCTGCGTAATCCCAGGCTGGGTCGGATTTCTGTTAGTTATTTAAGGGGCGTTTTTGACTATTCCTGCTTTAATTATAAAGTTAGAGGGTTAATGTTAATAAGTCTAATTACTTGGGGGTTAAAAGAGGTAACCTTGAGTTAATTAGTGGGATATTATTGCCATCTTTATACTTAATTATATGTTAATTAGGGTAAAAGAAAGAGGGTTTGA
>NC_028643.1:33650808-33661960 GCF_001406875.1 Solanum pennellii
ATTGTGGAATGCAGCAAACGTGCCGTCATCTTCGACTCAACAGTAATTCTAGCCAGTCTTCGTCACACCGGATCTTCAGGGTGAGCTAATGCTTCTAGCTTGGACTGGATCTCCTTCCTCATGTCTTGATGCCTTGAAGTTTCGGCATAGACTAGCTTTTATTTGTTTTAGCTTCTTAGAATACTCTTAGTTTAGTAATTTGATCATAGATGTTCTTGTGGTGATGACTTCCAGATTTTGGGGAAATAATAGATGTTTAATTTTAGAAGTTATTGAATTGTCTTTTATTAATGAGTTTAAGTCTTCCGCATTGATTTATGTTGATATCAAATTGAAATGTTAAGGTTTAGATTGGTTGGTTCGCTCACATAGGAGGGTAAATGTGGGTGCCAGCGCGGCTCGGTTTTGGGTCGTGACATTCTTAGAGAGTCAAGACTAACACTTTGGAAGATATTTTGTTTATCTTCTTCAGTAAGATGTGTATCCAACCACCCTTTGAGCTGGCCTGTGAATCCCGCTAGAAGGACATGGGTAGTTAGTTGATCGGAAAACTTATGTGAGGTTCTATAAGCACTGACAACCATTTTCATCTGCTGTAATATAGAGAGAATGTTGTATTCAGAAAAAGTATCTATGTTCCGTTCATAGATATTTTTGGCATTATATTTGTTATACATAACATTAGATTATACTTTTAAAGCAATGTCTGGATGGCTAGCTATAGAATAGTAAAGTTTTTTTGTCTTTCGCCAATTAGAGTGTTCAGATCTAACAGGAGCCACTTCAAGAAGAATGTGTTCCTCCGGCGGGCTGTCCGACTGTTAATTTGGAAAATCTTTTTGAAGGACTATTATAGACCTAGAAGGCACATCTTTATCAGGGGTGTCCAGAGCTACAAAGTTTATGGATTTCTCAATCTCCAGAATTCGACGTTGAACGTCATAAAGTTGGGGAATGTCTTCAGCTTTATGGATTTGTAGTTCTGTGGCAAAAGTTATAGGATTCTCATAGGGTTTGAACAAAAGAATGGAAGAGGAAGAGGTAGAGGATTCTCCTGACTTTGAGGGAGTCATAGGTGTGGAGTGTTGTTTTGACAGTAAAAGTTCTCCCAGAGCATGTAAATATTTATTTGTGTAGTTATTTGTTACGAAATATTTTTAATATCCCTTTGGTTAATTGTTTCTGTGTATGTTTTCCTTTTAAAAGGAGTTGCAAAGATAGAGGTATTTCCAAAAGACATTGTAAAAATCTATGATGGATTGAAGTTCAGAAGTGACATCTCCCCCATTTAGAGTTTCCCATAATTTTGATACATTCATTGACTTTGAAAAAGGAAAATCTATTTTTTTATAATCATCGTAAGTTTCAAACCATTCAAAGAAATTAATTTGTTTTCGAATAGTGTGTAAAGAGTTATAATACTTGTCTTGAAGATGTTGTTTTTCTTTTGTTTGGAAATTGTTAAAAAAACATCTTTTATTTAAAACATTTCTAGGTGAATAATATTCTTACTTAAGACTTTCTTTGTCAATTTGAAAATCTTGCGTCAAAAGATCCAAATCTCAACCTAGGGGGAGTAAGTAGGTGATTGAGGTTGGTCATCGTGAACCTCTATCGGAGGAGGTGTTTCCACTAAGTTTTGGCTTGTGGGATCCTAGAAAAAAAGTTAACGGCCTCAACTCTAGTAGGGAATGAGGACACAGAGTGCCTCACAATTTCTACTTTTGGAGGAATAGATGACATGGAGACTCTTTGACTAAGAGATCTTTGGAAGGAGATAGAGACGATACCACTTGAAAATTGTTGGATATGAGAAACCATAGTATTTTTAGGTTTTTCTGCCAAGTGGCGTCTTGCAACAACCAATTTTGAGGTAACGAGACTTGATTCCAAGAAATAGGCTTGGGTACCGATAGATGATATAGTTGTAGATCAGTTTTAAAAAGGACTGTTTCTCCTTTATAGCTACTTCTCATAGCTCTGGTGTTGAAGGTTGAACTCATAGCCTTGTATTGGATTCTATAAATAATTGCTACTGGGAGGGATCCGGTTTTGGTTTTGTAATTGGATGTATTAACATAAGTGTTAAGGAATCCAAAATTTTAAATCGTTAAGAGAAACAGTATAATTGGGGAAACAATCAATGTAGATTGGACCACTGCAAAGACTAGTTTCAATCATTCCTAAAAGAGAATCATTAAAGTCTAACCGTGAATCTCTTAGACAGAGATGAAGAGAGGTATCTAGACCTTTCCTAGATAGAGTTTAGCAGCGATTTTGACAAGACCAAAATGGAGATAATTATATTTTCGGCTATATTTTTTAAGAGCTTTAGGATTTAGAATCTCTATATCCAAATGGTCAGATTCCAGAGGGATAGTTTGTTCAATAGTTGAAATATGGTAGTCACTAGTTAAATGTCATCTAGAAGACTTATAAATTGTTGACTGGGGATGCTTTAGAATCATCCAGTCATCAATGTATTGCGGCAAATCGGAGAAACTAATCTCCTCCTTGAGAGTAGATCCTGGGGAAAATGATGAAGTAGTAGCCGTAACAGAGGGCTTAGACGATGAAGAGAAAGCACTGAAGAAAGACATAGTGAGATTTGCAGAAAGAAAAGTTAGGCAATAAACAAAAAACAACAATAATGACTTAATGCTCCCTGTCCTTGGATCAAGAGACCATTGGGTATCGTAAAGAAAAGCATTCAAGTTCTTAACTTAATAATATGCAAGAGAGTCAGATCTGATAGTCAAGTGAATTAGGTCTTGTACCAATTTTATACGCCTTGGTTAAGCTTACTTCATATTAAAAGATTCTTTCAATTAAATGATCCAAAGGTCACCAAGAACCATCTGCAAGTCAACGAAGTCCTTCAGTAATCCATCGATGTGCTTAGTACCTACACTGTAGATATAAAAATATCACAATATTATCCATATTAAGATCCTCTTATTATAAATTAAACTTTACAAATTTGTATAAGTTTGTTCAAGATTATCATGTTAAATTACAGATATTAAAAAAACATTATACTAATCTCTACTCCCCCCCGATGTCTATGATTAAATTAAACATAAAACTTTCTATTAATAAATTATTTTTCTGCCCCTTTTTAAAATTTTTGTTAACTAAATTTGGCTTTCTGTAATAATTTTCTGCAACCTTAAATCCTTCTAATAACTACCATCTACATCAGTCACTCTCGGTGTCCCTTTTAATTAATGAATAACTTGTCATAATGTTATGTATACACACACCTTCCCATGAGACCTTTCACAATTAAGTGCATTTTCTAGCATGTTGATAACCAAATAAAGAGGCGAACTTGAGACTTTATGTACTAAATGTTGTCCAATTTTTTTATTGGTGTCTAGGAGGGCCTTATTTTTATTTTGTATTAAACCACCCTAATAATAGTCCAATGCCTATTGGACATTAAGCTGGGACGATTAGACTCCTTTTAGGTACGCTATGCATGCGGTTGTGGGGTAGGAGTAGCTGACCCTATATATATGATGACATCGACTCGGTCTAAATGACAAAATTGATTTTGTCTGTCCCTATACGGAAGCCTATCGGAAAGAAAAAAAAAAGTCGAGTGCTGATCCAAAAAGTCTCTTATAGTCTCCCTTCCATTTTATCCCTTTATTTGTTTTTAAATTATATTTATTTGGGGTAGCTTAAGTTAAATATTCAAATTGTTTGCTTATTTATTTGTCTATTTTCCATCTCCAGGCTAATCTTTTTATTATGATTAATTAGTATTTGTCGTGTTTATTATTTTTATCATCTAGTCTTGCATGCCTAATTAATTAGTTGAAATAATACAATTATTTTAATTGTTTAATTTTATTATCACCTAGTCTCGCATGCTTATAATTAAATAATCTGAGATAATCGCTTAATCTTTTTTGACATTATCACATACTCTTGCATGTTAAATTAAATAAATTGATCTTTATTGTTTGATATTATGTTATCATCTAGAAAACATGTTTATTTAATAAACTAACTAAATAATGATGTGACCTTATTTGCTACTTGTAATCCCACATAAATTGCACGGGATACGGTCGGGACCAACATTGTGGACCTCGAGGGATGCCTAACTTGAACCCTTACCCTGATCTCTGATTCGTTGACCTTAGTTAGACTTAGTTAGGTTATATAGGTTCCTTAACGCACCTAATTCGTTAGGTGACGACTCTTCAATTTAAAAATCCAAAAAGAGTTGTTAGGTCGTGGTCAAAACCCATTTTGCAAACAAATGAGGTGCGACATGATTGAAGCAGAATATACAAAAGATGAGGCCGAGAAGAACAAGAAAGTACAAGTAGACACATCCTTAGTTGTGCATGTAGATTCCATAGAGGTCGACACTACTCAACTCACTCAAGTAGACGAGCCCTTAGGTATATCTTCTCGTTTACCTTCTATTGCTCTTTCTACTATATCTGCTTCCCATCACCCTTGACCAAGGCCATGCTGTACAAAATGGGAAACCTGGTCTATTCGGCCGATGTGAGGGCCTTGAGGGTTGAGGCCACTCAGATATCTATGATTAATCAATTGATACATGCGACATTGGATCCTATTCAGGAGGATTTGAGAGTACAACAGGAAAGTATAATGGCCCACGAGATATATTAGATGTCCTCACCACTCGGGTTTATGAATTTGAGACGTAGACCATGGATTTACAAATTTGATAGCCTTAAAGATTGATATTACCGGTTTGCATAGAGATATGGTTGAGCTAAAATCCACTGACATATAGATGTTGTGGGGAAATGTATATGTTCCCAAAGACCCTAGTTCTGATATGCCATTTTTTCTGAGATCGCTTTGGCTATAGTGCGAAGAAGCTGCTGCAACTTATGATGATGCAAAGTCCGACATATCTGAGACAAATTGTGAGGTATAAAGGCTCGTGATGAGGCAGTTTTCGAGGATCTACAAGATTCGGAGGGTGACTTGGTGTGGGTGTCCACGGAGGCCTCACTACGTGACACGTCCATGATTGACTCTAATGGGTCTTAGCTAATAGCGGAGTAAGTTATTTAGACCTCCGGAGCTACAGTCAAGATGGGCATTGAATCCCTTATTGAGTCCACCCAGCTACCTAAAGTTCAACATAGGCCTAGCCTAACATGGGGATTTTTACTTTACCTCAATTTTGTTCTCTTTTGATACATTCCATTTTTATTTCACATTACGGACACTGTTTAGATACTTTTGTGGGGTGAAGCTACGTTGATACCTATCTCTTGGTTTTATATTTTTTTATGATGGATATTTTGTTGTTTTTATTGTTTTTGTTCGAACTTCTCCATGAATTTCTTAATAGTAAATGCCGACTTTGAATAATTAGTCTCTCTCTTGATTGCTCTTAATGAACAATATGTTTGCACATGTCCAACGAGGCAATTTGAGTTGAATAAGTCATGTGTGAAATCTTATTATCTCATTGTGACTAGTTATATTGTCTAAGTGTATCTTGTAATGACCATTGCACGTGATGTTAACTTGTAGAGTCATGAACGATAATTATGTGAAAGGCCTTGTGTTGTGAATTTTACTTGAAATATGTGTGTGATGATACCTAGAACTTTCTCCGTTAGTGTGGTAAGAATGAAGAAAGAAATCACACAAGAATTTTGTGAAAATTTATTCTTGAAGTCATGTGTGGAAAGAACAATTGAACCCCTCCATATAAAAAAGAGAGAAATGTGAAAAGAGAAAAGAAAAGAAATGATAAATTTGTATCCATCGTGCAATGTTGTGGAAATAAAAGGGGTGTCCGATGAGCTTTAACAAAAAGAAAATTCTTATGTGTTATAAAGAGGCCAAGGATAATTTTTGAAGATGAAAAGAGTGAAAGAAAAGGTAAAGAAGTGAAATTTGAGTCATGCTTTATAAAGGTAGAAGTAACTAAGCAGAAATAATCATACATGTACCCTCAACCCTATTATTGTAGCACCCTGAAAACTAGTAGGATAAATTAGATCTTAACATGAGGGTTAGAGTAAAAAATCTAACTCCCCATACTTAGAGATAGGGTTTCATGTTAGTACGTCAAGGTACGACCCCCAAGGATCAACCATGGGTCCTTGAGGAAGACCCTAGAAAATGGCCTAGATAGTGACCCACGAGGGTAGCTGTGCCTCGTAGGTCCGTCCACGCCCATGGGTAAGGGGTCGTGGATGGAGGCCCCAAAACCAGGTCTCTTAACCCAAAACATGGTTCACCAACATAAGTCGTGGGTCCAACCACGTTCTATCAGTGGTGGGTAATGGTGAGGCTTGGAACTGCTTTTTTATAGTTAAGTTTAGGGGCACTTTGGGGTTTTCCAGTTTTAGTTAATATTAAGTAACATCGTTTTACTCTAAATTAGAATTACTCTATAATGATTTTAGACCCCCAAACTTAGTCATCTTCCTCATTATTCTAAAATCCCAAATCAAAACCCTCTTTTCCCCAAATATTCTGTCTCTAGAACTTCAAGGAGGATGAAGAAGGGAGTTTGAGCTAGGTTTCAAGGATCAAGGTTTTCTACTCAAATTCATTGGATTTAATTTCTAAAGTATTATAGCTCATAATCGTAGATATACTTCATTCACGAAGCCCGTTCAAAACCCCAATTTCAAATATATAAATTCCGCAAAAGCTTGGGTTTAACTCATAGTCATGGATCTCTTTTAAAACAATCATAATGTTTGAATTACTTTATATTATGACTTAATTGATGATATATGCTGTTTTTATGTTCAAATCCCAAAAAATCCATGAAATTCCCATATTCCCAATTTATTATCTACGCGTTAATTGATGAAAGAAAAATATTATTAGATTATGCTTGTAGTAATTAAGCCATTTGAATTATGTTATTATCCATGTCTAATATAGTAATTCTATATATATATTGATGGAATATGATCTTTGATCCTTGAAGGGAAAAGTATGAGTAATATGCGTGATTATGAGATTTATGAATATGCTTAAAGACCAGTTTGAGAGTAAAGTGGTTATGATTATGATCTAGTTGTTGTGTTGTTCAAAGGTTATCCTCATGTGTACACTTATGTAAGAATATGATACGATGTGATAGGATTTGTCACAATATGATGATTCTATGGTTGAAAGGCTATTCTCAAGTATTAAATCTATGAGCTATAGTATGAATTATGTTGGATTGAGTGTCAAGAAATTCTTCCATGAAAATGAACTTAGGTAAAGACATAATATGTAGTCTGTGGGAGTTAATGTTTAGCACCGAGTGGATAACAATATGAGATGGAAGCGTTCATGATAGTGGAGTCCGACTTCCCAAAGAAAGATATTATACACTAGTTGAGTATGACTTTCCGAATGGCTTCCTTCTACCTTAATTGAGTATGGATTCCCAAAGTATGTATCTCATGAGATGGAAACCTTCTACCTTAGTCGAGTCTGGGTTTCTAGTAGAAATATCCTTATCCAATAGACTATGTGTCCACATAGGTATTTACCTAGTTGATCCACCAAAGCTAAGAGTGTGGTTCTACCCTAAGAAAGTAGAGAAACCCATTTGCTTTGTGCGGTAGACATCATATTCCATGGAAACCTCACATGGTCTATGTCGGTTAAAGCTTATTCCCCCTTATGCAGATAATGTGAACAAGAATATGAATTATGAACTATTGTTACTCAATAAGCTTTACTTAGTATGGCTGATATTATGCGATATTATTCATGCATTGGGCAAGTATGCTTTGAATGCATTTATGATATGTTTCTCTTATGATATAATGATCATTGTAATGGATATATTTATGACTTATGCTTTTCCATTATCTTCAAAATGATGTTTTAACTTAGAAAATTGTATTCATTCAACTAAAATGTCCCTTTAGCATGTTTTCATGGGTTTTATGAATGGGTATCATACTTGGTGCATTTTTCTACTAACCCATGCTTTTCCTACATTTTTCTCAAGTGCAGGGTCAGGTTCTCAAGGTGGACATCATTGTGGATAAATCTTGGATTTGCTTAATCTCCTAGCTTGTTGGTGAGTCCTCATGATTTGAGGACGGATGTCATCTTTGTAGTTCATTTTTTATATATCCTTTTCTGACTATGTTATATGGCTTGTGACCCTATCTGATTCAAGTATTGTAGTAGATGACTATACTGAGACAACTCTAGACTTCCACATTATTTTATGAAAATTTTGGACTTGAAAATGAATTTTTACTCTTATTTGCTAATGCTTAATGTTATGATATTCTAAGTGGATTACATGGTATATTTTGGGGTTTAGTGTTCCTTGTTAAATCTAGGGGGTACACACTGAGTCATGACAATTACAGCACTTGAAACACATTTGTGATCTTGCATGAGCCGAGTAATCTATTAGGCAGAAAATACAACCAAGTATATTGGTAAAATCATGCATGTTTTTCGAATTGAGAGTATGAGAGTTTATTTCAATTCATTAATTATAATCCTTGATTGAATTTGTGAGAGTATAGAATCATTCTTTGTGTGAGGGCATTCAAATACTTTTGTTGAGCATGCAATTTGCATTGGAAGTGAGCATCGTGAGCATGAACTCCATCTGATGATGTGTAGTCATAGTTTGAAAGTTATAGTGAACAATTTAGCATTGCATGTGTGGATTCAACATTGTGTGACTTAATGTTAAGTCTCAAGAAGCACTATTTGAATCCTTTTGGTATGATTTATCTTGTTTTTTTACTTTAGGACGAGAAAAATTTTAAGTTGGGATGTTCATGAGTCACGAATTTCAACTCATTTAGGGCTTATTATTTAATGTAATAATGTCCTCAATGCCTATTTTGTGCTCATAACTGATGTTAATGTATTAATATGAAACAATGAAGGTTCAAGAATAAAGCAAGGACATTAAAATGCGAAAATGATTGAACGAGGTTTAAAAGCTGAAGAAAAGAGAAGTTGGAGCTCACAAAAGTCACTCGGTGACTCGTTGAGTGAGCCTCTATCCCGCCAAATATTCCTACAAAATAGTTCATGTACCCAACAAACATAGAGAAAAAATGATAGTTCAATGATGCATCGAATGGATCAGTGATCATGAACCAGCTTGCCTAAACTTCTAGAACAATTTGATGCAAGAGTTAATGCAAAAGGCGAGAAGAAGTGCAACTAGGAGGATCGACGAGTCGATCGGTGATCCCGACTAATTTCGTCGAGTTGACTCCGTATTGAGATTTTGGGAACGTATATATCTATTATTTCAAAAGATAAAAAGAGTTCCCAGAGAGTGTATTCTTCGTTTGGAGACCTTTTATATGTTTCTACATTGTTGAACATTCTTGGAGAAGATTTGTATCTCACATTTGAGGATTAAGGATTCTAGCTTTAAGCATTAGGTATTGCAGATTGTTAACAATCTTTGATGGATAAGTTTTTGCTAATAATATGTTACTTTTTTTCTATGTTTGGCTAAAACCCCTTCCCTTAGGGGTGAGATCATGTAATCAAACACATAAATTAAGCTTGTGTGTATTGTTAATTGTTGAATTTAATATTGTTTTGAAATGGTTTCAATTGTTTGTTCATGTTTTAATTGATGAACTGAAGTAGAAAATTTTGTTCTAGAGTAACTCTCTACGCTTGCTTCGCTTGCTTTAAAAAGAGGTATAGAGTAAAATGAATGATTCATAGTTGAACTGATTTGTATTTTTCCAACCTAGCTTGAGAAAGTGGGTTAATTAAAGAATTATGTTGTTTTGAATTATTAAGCTTGTTCAGGCTCGAGAGAACTCACTCAAAACATGATTATTAATCGAGAATATATATTTATTTAAAACCTATCCTACCTATTGAGATTCAAACTTAAATGAAATTAATAATAACCCATTAAGAGAAATTAGTATTCAATTGATCACATTCCTAAGGTCCTCTCTCTAATCAATCAAACCCCGAGTTAATTGATTTTGTTAACATTTGCTTACTAAAATCCCCCCGACATTGATTTTTTTAACTTCGTGATTTATTTCTGTTGCGTACCCTTTTACTTTTACAAAATATTTGAACACGTCTTTACTTCGTAATTGAATTCCTTTTTGTATCACTCCCTGTGGGATCAAACCCAACGCATCATAGATTTTATACTTGTTAGCGACTACATACACTTTGAGTCAAGAGAAGTATAGTTGAGAATTATCACCTACATAGGAGATACTACAAACAAAAAGTCATATATATATATATATATTGAGAGAGAGAGAGAAAGAGAGAGAGAGAGAGAGAGAGAGACTGAGACCAAGAGAGATAATCGGATAATCTAAAATTTAACATGAGAACCAATACAAAATAAGGAAAACAAAAAGTCTCTGAACACCACGAGCTCACAAAAATCCATGTTTGTGACAGCACCGGAGATCGAAATGCTCATAAGGGGGACTCAAACTGGGAGTTACATCAGAAAAAAGGATTCAGAAGGTCGTATGAGTACCAAACACATATTACCTAGTATGCTTCATAGGACTACGGATCTCAGAAAGGTCAAATATACATATAAAGAGAACGATGAAACTAGCAAGACAAGGGAAATTAAGGCATAACAAGAGAATAATCGAGGATGGGCAAAAAATATCAATAACCAACTACAACTATACACAAACCAGACAACGCACACACTAAAAGACTAACTCATGCAACAATACAATGTACGACTCAAAATAAGGATGATCTTAATCCCAAAAGAAACATCGAGAGCCTCTTTATATGATACATCAAACGAATTTGCGTCTTCAGTTCTTATTTCAAATGGCAATTTCTCCCTCATTTTAATATGGATTGTGGTGATTCAAAGTCCAGAATGATTTTAGAGGTTGTGGATAAATGGTAGAGTGATAGAATTGTGTTAGTAAACATCCATTTGAGGTGAATTTGAGCTCGGAGCTCTACCGTCCTCTTTTTTTGTAACGACCTGTTTAGTCGTTTTGAGCAGCAGATTTTATTTCTCGAAAAACTGTGTGAGTCGACGGAACCCACGACGGACCGTCATGGGCACGACGGGCCGTCGAGGGTGTCTCGTTCCAAAAGACTTAGACTTCTGAAATTTGGGTACTGAAATCGACTCTCTGAACTTCGTAACGGAATGGCAGGACGGACCGTC
>NC_028643.1:33666511-33667513 GCF_001406875.1 Solanum pennellii
GCCAAAGACTGCCTTTTGAACCAGGTATGGGCATTATGAATTCTTGGTAATGTCCTTTGGACTAACGAATGTCCCTGCTGCTTTCATGAGCTTGATGAAAGGGATTTTTAAGCCATATCTGGATCTCTTAGTGATCGTATTTATTGATGACATACTGATATACTCCAAGAGTAAGAAGGAACATGAGGAGCATTTGGGAATTGTGTTGAAAATTTTGAGGGAGAAAAAGCTTTATGCCAAGGTCTCTAAGTGTGAGTTTTGGCTAGATTCAGTGTCCTTCTTGGGGCACGTGGTTTCTAAAGATGGAGTGATGGTGGATCCTTCTAAGATCGAAGTAGTGAAGAATTGGGTAAGACCTACTAACGTGTCAGAAATAAGAAGCTTTGTTGGTTTAGCCAGTTACTACCGTCGATTTGTCAAGGGATTCTCTTCTATTGCTTCCCAATTGACGAACTTGACTAAGCAGAATGTTCCATTTGTATGGTCGGATGAATGTGAGGAAAGCTTTCAGAAACTCAAGACCTTGTTGACTACTGCACCTATCCTTACCTTGCCAGTAGAGGGTAAGAACTTCAATGTGTATTGTGATGCATCCTATTCTGGTTTGGGTGCTGTGCTAATGCAAGAGAAGAATGTAATTGCGTATGCTTCGAGGCAATTAAAGGTGCATGAGCGTAATTATCCGACTCACGATTTGGAGTTGGCTGCGGTAGTGTTTGCATTAAAGCAATGGAGATACTATCTATATGGGGTTAAGTGTGAAGTCTATACGGATCATCGTAGTTTACAGTATGTCTTTACTCAGAAAGATTTGAATTTGAGACAAAGGAGATGGATGGAACTACTGAAGGATTATGATGTCACTATCTTGTATCACCCAGGAAAGGCTAATGTGGTGGCAGACGCCTTAAGTAGAAAAGCAGGGAGCATGGGTAGTCTAGCTCACTTACAAGCTTCTAGACGCCCATTAGCTAGAGAAGTTGAGACTATGGCTAATGACCT
>NC_028643.1:33671404-33687281 GCF_001406875.1 Solanum pennellii
TTTTTATTAATGAGTTTAAGTCTTCCGCATTACTTTCTGTTGATATTATAATGAAATGTTAGGGTTTAGATTGGTTGGTTCGCTCACATAGGAGGGTAAGTGTGGGTGCCAGTCGCGGCTCGGTTTTGGGTCGTGACATTTTTGTACCTAAATTGTGAAGTCTTTGTATGTTCTCTGTTTTGCTATTTTTGGGCCTCGGATTGTGTTAAATTATATAAAAACAAGTTAAGGCAATAGCTTAGGACCTCCTGATGGAGTCAATTCTTGAAATCAAAGAGCGGCACAAATCCCATTTGAATCTGAAATTTATTCATCTCTTGTTATGTTTTTTTGGTCTCTAAATGACCGTACTAACATTGTGACTATTTTTTTATAGTGTGGAAGTTTTCAAAGGCTGTTTGGAAAGGAAAATCTCCAGTTTATGATTTGAAGTGTGCGCGGTCAGCCTACAAGTAGGCTACAACTTTAGTTTGTTATAAAATGAGTTCAATTACGTAAGTTCATGTTGATTGCGGTACCTATTTATTCCTTTTTTTACTTCTTAGGAATCTCATTTAGGGTCGATCAATAGTTATATAGAGGGTAGAACCAAGCTAGTTGGGGATATAGGTGTGTTATTGCATGTTGGTGTGAACTACTTCTGTTTTTACTCATTTTCTAAGGCATGTTCGGACATAGTCTAGGATAGACTAGTGTTTCCTTAGACTAAAAAACCTTGTAGATTTATTATGTCTCTAACATTATTTTAGATGGACTAGGACCTTGTAGATTGTACTAGAATATTTGGTGTTACAATATCATCCTTAGTCTCTAATTATATCTTCTCCCTCTATTTTATAGCTTTGATGAATTACCATAGGATTTGCGGTTTCTCGAGATTGGAGTAATTTTGGCTTTGAGCCTTTTGTTATCACTTCTGAGTGAATATCGATCCACTATGGCTATTAGACTTCTTGAGATACTCTTTAGAGTCGGCACGCCCACGAGTCACTCTTGCTAGTTGGACATGTTACATCCATAGGACTTGACTGGCTAGTGGGGCGGCCTTGATACCTGATATCCTGTCTAGAGTCCACATGCCCCCAGGTTACTATTGAAAGATGGGTTGGGAGTGGACCGGTTGGCTGAGTGGCCTTGATTGATTTTTAATCTTTCTAGCTAGATGACCATGATTGATTGTTAATCTTGATAGCAGGGCTGGGAGTTGATTGGGCTTGATGGTTACTTGTTCTAGTAGACCGACTTTTGGTTTATGACACTCTTTTCTTAGTAGACTTAGCTATTCTGTCATCTAGTCCGGGTTATGGGGGGTCAATACGTGTCTATAGAAACTTGCGCACGAGTGTACTTCTGGGCTAATAAGATCAAGTTAGGTTTAGTTTATCTATGTTTAGATTTACTTTCTGTATGCTCGTGTTCTTTCTTTCATTTATTCTAGGACCTTTATTTGTCTAGATTCTATCTTTTGATATTGTGTTTACTCTTCTTGATCAATTTTGGTACTCATGCTGTACTCTGCATCTTTTTCGTGATGCAGGTTCTCGTACCAACTTTAGTGGCGATCGTTCATGTAATTTTTTTGCAGCTTTTGGGGATCGAAGACGAGGGTGAACACTTTGAAGTTTTGTCAAACGCTACTGCAATTTCCTATGAAAAATCCAATCTCCTCATTATTCTCCCCATTCTCTTATTTCTTCTCCATTTTTCTTACCAAAAAATTCCCTTAATTGGCTTTATCTACCAAAAAAAATTAAAATCAACCAAAAAATACTTTTAGAGATTCACATATATTTGATTATTCTAGGAAATGTATCTGGCTGGTAATTAACAATGATTGATGGTTAGTTGTTACAATGATATCCTTCACAAAAACTTACCCGCTTCATTATTTTTTTCATGATCATTATAACTTGATACATTTTCAATTTAGCTAAGAAAGAGGCACTATGCTAGGACGTGGATCGATAGTGATGAGTATGGAATTCTCCATAATGTAAAAGTAAAAGAAGAGGCAGAGTCAATTAGCATACCTTCTTGACAAGATAAAGGAGATATAAATTCCATCTAGTCTGTGTAGGATAGATTGCCGGAGAGGAAAATTGGTCTATATGGATGAAGTTCGTAAATGATACAAGGTTAGAGAGATTCTGTCATATAACTGGTTCCTGTGCTCTCTTCTGTCAGGATATTTGGGAACCATCTAAGTTTTAGTTTTATGCTCTACAACTTTCTATATTGTGTGCATTGTTTAGTAATAAGTCTGTTGCAATCAAAGTCTTTACTGCTACCTATGTGCCATACTCGTGCCAACAATGTTCTCGAGAGTCTACATAAAATTCTGAGAGAGAAAGACAATCACTTCATAAGGGTGGACTCACCACATCAAAAATGATCATTATCGACAATTAATTCTGAATTGCCTGTAAATATATATTTTTAGCGGCAATTATCACTCTTCCTTTATATCCTTAAGCCTTTAAAAATAGCTACATTGGTTCGAATGACATTTAACTAATGCCCGTAAAGACTCTATCACTCTTTATTAATGTCAATATTTAATGCCGCTAAAAGTTATTTTTGTTGTAGAGACTGCATCTTTGAAAACCTGTAGTCATCTATAGTGAAGTGTATATCACGGTATCACGCGTAACAACAAGAGAAAAGTCATCCATTCTTTCAATACATAAGGACACAAAAACCCCTGCATTTATAAGACAAATTGTTTTGAACGAAGTATTAAAAAATGTATGTCATAAAATTGTTGGATAAGATGAAATATTTCTTATACATTTCACATTTATTTGGGCCATTACAAGTAACTTTAATATAAGTGGTGTACAAAGTCTAAAAGTTGACCAGATAATGAATAATCATGGGTAAACTTAAAGAGGATCCTAACAAAGTATGTAGAGATTCATATGTTGTGAAAGAAGTATATCTGGACTTCCTATGTTTGTTTTTTTGAAATCACACCATAATTTGGGACTTCGAAAACATGAGATTGTTGTGGTTCGTTGTAATTTGAGACAATAAAGAAAGATAACTATAAAAAAGAAATGAAGGAAGAGGAAACAATTGTTTGCATTTAAGCTGACATATCGAAGGAATTTGAAGCACGACTAAATTGCAAAAACCCCCAGCAATAGTAAAAGAAGTATCAGATCAGAAATTAAAATCCAAGCATTCACTAATGAATATCAAGAACTTGACACAAATTACATATCCACCGATACAGGTATGCAAATTTTCCATTCTCGAGCAATTTGGGCTACTTATGCATGTGTACGAAAACTGAGCGTGCATAGTTAACATATTTAATATAAATGGTGACATAGGTATAGTTCCGTAATATGTGAGTGACCTGGTTGAAGCACCCTAATATTATGAGGGCTTCAGATAGTCTGTGGTTCGCGCAATTGAATGACTTATTGAAGGAAGGAGATGAGAAGATAACAAATAGACAATTGCAATTTTAATATCCTCGAGTAGGGTACTGACTGTTTACTTTTCATTATCTTATACAATTGTAAGATAGTTGAAATGATATCTTTATTTCCATTTTCAAGATTTGTAAGGTTAAAGAGTCTTTGAAGTTTCTCTATTTGTTTACTCTTTTATTGTCTTTTTTCTAATTTAATATAAAACATTGAAATCTCGTAAATTTGTGAGGGAATAGTGTGCGAGATTCCAAGTGAATTCACATGTTGAAGGTTGGGACTTTTAAACATGGGAACACTGAAATCTACTTGAATTTTAGAAAATCAAGGAGGATAAGTAAAACAATGAAGGGAAAAGAAATAGTGACATCTCCTACCAATTCTGATATGTCTCTTTAGAGAGAATTAGTGCTAAACCAACAGATAGTTGTTTAGTTTTATTTTCATGTTTTTCCCTATTAATCTTGCAAGTTAAAATAAAATCATAGTTATTCAATATATATCTCTTCTAAAAAATGTTAAAACAAATAAACATAAATGTTAATACATACTGGAAAGCTTTTGTAAATTAGACATGTTTTAGACGGTAGAGTTGTCGTTATCATTTCTACGTATGCAATCACACAAAGCATTTAGTTGTAAAGTAAGAAGGAGATTATTTCAAAATTAACTCATATATAATATATATTAAGATAATGAAAACACTCAAGGCAAATAAAGTGTTTTAGTAAGTGAAGATAGAAATATTTATAAATAATGTGTTTTGGCATTATTTAGTATATTTTAAAGATTTGAAATAGCAGTGCTTTACCATATTCTTTAAAGATTCATTTTCTACATAGGAAGAAAAAAATATTATTGGAAGACTAACATTTTATAAGTGGATGTGCTTATGTGACATTGTAACGACCGGGTTCCATCGTTATAGAAATTCCAATGAGGGAAAAATCGGGGCCGGAAAAACTTTTTCAAAGTACTAGGATTTTCCCAACCTTGTCCAGATTTGAATGAAATTCAGAGTCATCAAGGTGTAGGAAAATTTTGTAATAATTGTGTGGAGTAAATATAAATTTGATTACATGAATAGATATATAACTCATTAAGGAATCCGTACGACTTTACAAAATTGAATTTGGATAAATAGATCTCCATGAATCAATCTTGCATTAAGGGCCTTTTCAGAGTATAGTGGGTTAATTGTGTGTTGTAAAAAGGGGGAATTGAAATTCCCCTAAAAATGTTATGTCCCGATTTGTGCCACAAAAGCGCGAAGTGTGTCGCTGCAGCAAGATGGGCGTCGTTGAAGCAAATGAAATGGACCTTACAAATTTTAGTTCCAATGGAGGTTCACTAGTTTGAAAGTGACGCTTCAGCAGGACTTTATGCCATTGTAGTGATGAGTCTAGAGCATGATGGGTGTCGCTATAGCGGGATGAGCGCAAGTTAGGTCGTTAATTAAACCCCTAAACGACCTTATTTGGCACTTTTATACTTTTAGAGCTGAAGAACGACTGCGGAGCTATTCCAACTCGTTTTCCACCAATCTTAAGTCTAAAGGTAAGTTTTCCACTCCCCTGATTCACTATTCAATCCCTAAAACATAATAGATGGGTCAATATTTATGGGGATGGGTTTCCTGATGGATTCTATGGTGTAATTTAACCCTAAATTGACTAGTTGGGATCATGGTTTAATCTAGGCTTCATAGAATTGTTAGTAGTCCGGGTAATTAGTGATTTTCTATTGATTATTGTTTATTATCATTTAACTGTAGATCATGAACAAGCAGAACAAATTCAGATAAGGGAAGAATCAAGTCTCTTTAAGTTCAAGATTATTCTAAGGTAGGTTATGGTTGTGATTTCATGAATGTATGATGTATGCATATTCTTGCTTCACTTTAATACTTGTATGCATATGAACGTTCTAATGGTGATCACACTTGTTGTAACTGAGATAGATGAATGATGTAGCCACGAAATTATGATGTAAATTTATGATCTTAATGATGTACTTGTGATTGTAATGGATAAGTGTGCATGGGGATCAGATTTCCACGTTTTGACAACATAACTGGGATTGAATGCCATATTTTTGCATAAGTTTGGATCGGGTTGCCACATTTTGGCATAATATTGGATCGGATTACAATGTTTTGGTATTTTTTTGGATCAGATTGCCATGTTCCGGTGAGCTAACTGTTCGGTATTGGGTTCGTGAGAGGACCAATGATATGTTAAGAATGTGAAATTTGTTGTTTGATTTTTTATGTTGATTATGTTGATATATATGCATTTGATTATAATGTTGTTTGACTTTATTATTTTGCACTAGTGGAATAGTCGTGTCATCCTACTATACACAGTTGTTTTGTACTTATTCTGCACTTGCTCTTATTTTTGTTGAGTACAAGGAATCTTGAAGAGGTTATTGACAAACCTCAGTTAGGAGACTAGAAATTATTGCATCGACTTCAAGGGTAAGCCGCATCTTCTAGGCTGCCATAGAGTTCTCCTTCGTCTATATCCACCATTTACGGACTTTGACCTTATGTTTATCTAGTTGACTAGTACAATAATATTCTCTTGTTTATACTTGGTATTCGTTTAATAGTTTAGGTACATTGAATTTAAGATCTTACGTTTATCTTCCGCAAATTTTAGTCGTTAGATCTTTCATTTAGTAATGGAACTTCAATTTTAGTCAATTAACTTTTTTCTGTAACTTAATGCTCTAGTTTTAGAATAATTTCTTTAGTTGGATAGTAGTAGTGGTACTCCCATTGGCTTGTAAGTGTGGGTGTCAATCACGATGGCTTTTGGGTTTTGAGAAGTTGGTATCAAACCCTAGGTTTGTTGATCTCGATGTACCAAAACGAGTCTAATAGATTTTCACGGAACGGTAAGAGGACACCTTTACTTTTCTTCGAGTGGCTTTAGGACTTCAGGAAATATCCATTTTTCTCGTGTCTCCTTTGTGCTATGATTTGATTGCAATTAGTATCTAACTTCTTTCACCCGTTTGTACACATATTGTTCAGACTGGATATAATGACCTTGGGCCTGTATTTCTCGTAAAAGCTCTAACTCAGGAACCCACAGCGAGAAGTCACGTTCGAGGCAAAGGTAGAGAAAAATCTAGGGGTATAGGTCATAGGAGAGTTGCACCTTGTAAGACACCCAAAATGTGTTAGGGTGTCTAGAGACTCACTTATGCCTATAAACTTTTGAACATGCTAATACAGTGCTTTAAAGTATGCTTGGGTGATTTGTAGTCATTTAGAAGTCAAACGTCAAGGGACGGCCATGAAGTTTGATGACTAGTCACCTAAGGGGCCTTATATGTTTTTATGTGATTATGTGTGTGTCATGAGCTTATCAGGTCCTTATTTGATTAAAACGATGTTTATAGGCAGTTTTTTTGAGTTTCATGAGGTTTGGAGGTTGAACTTCCAAGAACGTCCAAGACGTTCGAAAGTTAGCCCTTGAGATATTCATGTGTGTCTTGAGTGTAACATGAATGTTTGAATATGTTTTACCTGTTCGTTTTGGGTGAAACTTGAATGGAAGGTCTAAAACATTTGAAAGTATATATTCACATTGGGAACGTCCGGGAACGACTTCCCAAGGGCCCCGCAAGAGTCCCTCAAGAAGGACCCAAAGGCTGTCGAGACACTACCTTGGCAGTGTTAATCGACGAGCAAAACGACGCCTCGTCAGTACACCAACGCCCCGTCGATGGGGAGGCGTCAATGGCCACATAGCCCGGGTATAAATCTTGTATGATTAAAGTAAAGAAGACTTTATATGAATTGATCTAGGTTCTTGTAGTCTATCATATAGTAACTTGGGATCTTGACGTTAGGATGGTTGTTATGTGACTCGAATATGGTGAATTGCCTTAGTTCTTCCTATATTTGTAATTTGATGATAATTAAAGTATAATTGACCCAATATGAATAGATAACAATTAAATTGGTAAATATTGATTTAGATCTTTCTAGCTTATAGACTCGATAGAGTAATGTATATGTTGTGATCTATACTCTATGGTGAATGAAGCATGATTTCTCTATAATGTTATATCTCTTTAGATATTGACCTAACTACATATTATTGATAAAATATGATTGATGAACAAGACTAGGGAAATTGGTTCATGATCTATAACTTTGTACTTCCTAGTATATGTGTGATATATTGTATTAGATTGTAGTATGATTTGTAGCGACTTGTACATGATTTCTTTTATGATTGTGGTACTTTACCTACTGACGTATATTTGAATTATTGATGAAAGAGTAGTACTGGTCAATGATGACCAAAGGCTAAAGAATTGGTAAGAATTGTTCTACTCTTCTACTCTTCTATTTCTATATAGTATTATTGATGAAGCCTTGTATGTCATTATGTTGTATGGTCCACTTATGGTGGCAGTGTTTACATTATTTTCATTATACATGTGTTGATCATGGACTTGGAGGCAAATTGATGAATATATGGATGTATGGTAATGATGATCACCCTATGTGTAACTTTTGCCTAGTCTTCTACTCTAGTTGTGAATCTAGGTTATGTTACTATTGTAATGAGAATGAGAATGATTATGTTAGGGTTATGTGTAGGTTTTGCCATTAATGAAATATTAAGGAATCATGACCCCCTACCTATGTACCGCTATGTGAATGCAAGAATAGCAAAAGTTAGGAGTCTTAAGTGTAGTAGGAAGCTTGGCTTGTCTCCTATGCTATTATGTGTTGTGTGGTATATGCTTGAAAATATAATGTGGTCTTAAGAGGGTGTCTTCCTTAATGTGTTGATGATAGACATTATGTGATCATATTGTCCAATGTACACACACCCTCACACTACATGCATGCTTATAAGTAGTATAGGATCATAGTGTCTAATGAAAGGTTGTTCTCATATTCACTAGTGTCTACTACTATGCATGTTAAGCTTATGTCTATGAAACTATGTTATGTATTTCCTTAACTAGGATGACTTGATAGGTGTACTAGTATGAGCAAGTTATGGGACCTTGTCTATCATTGCACATGTGTACCTTGAACGAATAGTTCCTATGTTTGGTCTCTTATGTACATGGATATGAATGCATGAGTATGTTATGAACATGTACGCTATAATGTGAAGTATGTGGTATGATGAAGTATGATTATACCTAGTGTCTAAATGTGTTTATATGAAAGCATGGCTCATATAGTTACACTTGTACACTTATGCATGAATGAAGTAAAGCATGAATATGTGTGGTCTAAAGGTGTTATGTTAAAGGTTTGGTCACATATAGGCACACACACATGTATGATGATCTAGTTAATAGAGGGGTTCTTGAAAGGTGTGCGCAAGGGTATCTTAAACTAGATAGATGCTTACATATGCTATGTCCATGTGAAAGGTTTTCTCACATGATTTGGTTGATGAAAGGACTTCTCATCTATAACCTATGATCTAAGCATATGGGGAATGAATCTCCTAAAGCCTATGTTTTATAAAGTAATGTAATTAAAGGCTTTTAATAAATGGAACTTATCTTAGCATCGAGTGAACTTGCAGATGAGGGTGTCCCTTCCCATTGTAGGAAGGTAGGTCACTATAGACCTCACGGGGAGGATAGCCTCATGACCCAAAAAGGGTGTTAGAGTGATTTTTCCATGATGCAACCAAGTTCCATAACTTTGTTGCCCCATAGGATCTAGCAAGTGATATCACCTAATATGCTAGAGTGATACTCATATCTTACCTTGGCAAGTAAGCCACCCTCTTTGGTGTGAGGGGATGACACTAAATTCCATGTTTGGCTCACATGGTCTTATTGTCAGTTAAAGATATAGTTTCCTAATGTAAAATGGAAAATGGAAGTAAATGACTAAGGACCTTAACTAGGATAACCTAAGAGAAGATACTTAGGATAGGTGGAAGTAATGAACCCAACTAGGCATTGCATAAGTACATATCTAAGGGAGTCCTGGGAAGGTATTCTAATGCATGTGCATATACTTATGGTTCTCTTACATGACAATATTTTAAATGTCTACATGATGTAACGATTTGCATGATATGGAATTTTAATGTAAAGTGTATGCCTTGTTTATGAAATGGTCCTAGGAATGCATGAGTTGAGTTAAAGGGTTGTATGTATTGTTTCCTTGTGGTCTTAAGGTGAAGCTTGAGCATGATTATTGTTATGGGACATTCTTCATGCATTGCACCAAGCATCACTAGAAGGATTACTTGGGAAAGTTAAGATGTTGGACTGAAAAAAATTCACTGTAAAATTAAAGTAGTTCACTGTAATGTGTAAGAAGCTTACTGTAAAATTCTCTAATATGTGGCTTAATTCTATATGTGATTTTATATGATATATGGACTTTGAATATGTCTATATGAATCACGTGAATGACATAAATGCTATTGTATCAAGGTTTTATAAAGATTTCACAAAAAGGCATCATGTATGGTTTTCAAGTAAAATGTCCCTTTTAAATGCATGTTTTTGCATGGTTGTCATACTTAGTGAATTCTTATACTAACTCCATTCTTCTCTACTTTGTACACAAATTGTAGGTTGTGGATGCTAAAATGACGGTCTCTATGTTGAGGAGCTTTATATGTGATCCCCAAGCTCAAGGAAAAGGAATCCTTATGTCCAAGGATTTCTTAGTCATGTATTTACTGTAAAGTGTATAAGATTTCTTATGCATTATTTTTTAAGGGTCGTGACCCTAAAGTAATCTTATGATGTTGTGTCTAGGATGGCAAAGATACTTAAGTTCTAAATATGTACTTATGATATATATATATATATATATATATATATGTATATATATATATATATATATGTATATGAGGTAAAGTTTCTAACATATGAAGTGCTATGAAAAATTTTAAGTTTTCCGCTAAATTTACCTATGACAATAAGATGAATAATAACTATGAGCTTGTATAAGAACTTCGAGAGGTCAAGTACGCCACGTTACTTCTCCGGGGTGCTCCCGGGATGTGACAAACGTGGTATCAGAGCATAAGGTTTATGAAAGTGGTTTTAGGTTGTAAGAGTCTCATATTGACACATCTAGTAGAGTCTCGTATCATTGGTGGTGAGTTGCGACACATCAAATTGTACGGTAGGCTATAGGACGATAGAGTTTCCCTTCTTCATCATTCTCACATCGTGCCATAGAACTTAACTCTATAAGATATCTCTCTTATGTTTTCTTGTCCGGTGGTCTTTTAGATGTGATTTCTTTGATGAGATTGTATCTTTATGCATGAGGGAGAAAAGGTGAGTTTTGATGCTTTTCTTGGTTTTATGGTTTCATGAGTTGTCTGAAGGTGAATTTAGCAATGATGTGTTGGTATGATGTCTCTTGTGGCAATATGGGAGACCTATGTGAAATATCATGTTATGTTGGGAATTATATGTCATGATATAGTTAAAGCATGTTAGAATTTAATATGGTTTAACTTGAAATGTTTAGTGATCATCTATGAAATCATGTCGCCCTAGGTATATGTTTAAATGGGGAAGAAGAATACTACCCTAACAATATATGCATGATGTTTCAAATGTTGCCCATGTTTATATATGTGACCCTTCATGATTGTTTTGTATGGATTGAAGTATTTGTATAGGCTTGGTCTTAGAAGCAATGGTAGAATGTTGTCCTTGTAGAATGATGATGTGGATTTGATTGACCTAGAAGTCACCTTATTGTAAAGTTGAATGAAAAGGACGAGTCCCTATAGTTAAGTCTTCTCAATTGTTTTCCCTAATATTGTATGACCCTGGTGTCTATTGTATTGTTGAAAACCTTATGTGGTTGAAGAGTATGACTTAACTTGAAAATTTTGAAATAATTTGCGTAGGTGATAAGGTTTAGAATGCCTTGGTGTTCCTATGTTGACTTACTGTGATCCCTTCTAAAGTTGTAATCACTTTTAAGTGATGAAAATAAAGGTTGTTAAGTTAAGATCCTCTTAAGGTTGGGTTAAGTTGATCTTAATTGGGTTTACCCTGAGTGGGGGATGGTGATGGAGTAGTGAGGTTGTAGATATTTTGTACCTTGTCCTTCTATTCTTACGTGAACTAGAAGCTAATGAATTCTTAGTAAACTAGTACATCATAAGAGTTTTGCATTAAATTATGAATTGCATGACCTCCATATATTTGGTATATCTTGATTGACCCTATATTGAGGGTAATTTAAGACTCTAAAGTACTTGAAAAGAAATTTTGATTAAATTCTTGGTTTTCTCTTGATTGTGCATCTTGATATACTAGTTGTGCATTTGACTTCATGAGTTAAGGTAAGAAGCATGTTTGAAGTCACTTTTGATATGAAAGGTTTAGCTTTATATTGAGAAATTGAACCTCTTTAAAATGAAATATGTTGAGTCTCATGAAATCGATGTAACTTGTATGGTTTGGAAAGAATGATTGTAGGTTCAATCTTGATAAAGTGAAGGCATCTTAGCTATTGTTCTTGTGTGTGTGCCTATAAATGGTAAGACTTTCCCTAAATGATGCATGTTTATGAAAGCTAATGTTAAGGTAGAAAGTGAAATGTTGTGAAAAGGCTTCCTAATTGTTGTTATGTGCTTGGTGTGACTTGCCATTTAGACTTCACTAGGAAAAAAACATGAGCATGTCTTGGTTTGAAAGTTGAGAATTTCTCATTGTTAGAGTAAAGTTGATCTTTGTGCATGTGTTTGGGTATGAACTCATGAGACATGTAACTGTGTTTAGGAAAAGGAATTCATCCATGGACACAACTAAACATAGTATGGTTGAGTATGACCCTCGTAGAACTAGGTCTAACTAATAAGAATCCATTGTCAATCTAATTAACTCAAGTCTATGTGCAAGTATGAGTGCTTAAATGTCTTTTGAGTATTGTTGGAATCTGCCTATGTGTGACCTTACATGATGATCTCAATAAATTTATATGTAATGACTATTCTATGATTAGGAGAAGGATGTTCCTCCTATGAACATGGGAAGTTCCTAGGTGTTTGATGCATTAAAGCGTGAGCGATTAAAAGTATTGCTTGCTTGTATGCATTGGGTGCTAAATGGTTTGAAGTGTGTTCCTTGTAAGTTTGGTCCATTAAATTCTATATTATTATGTTATGACTGTTGTGAGATTTTCTATGGTTTATTGAAGTCCTTGTTATGATTAATGTTTTCTAAGTGTCATTCGAGGACGAGTGTTCCCATGTGGGGGATATTGTAAGACCACCAAAATTAATTAGGGTGTATAGAGCATCACTTGTGCCTATAATCTTGTTAACATGTTAATACATTGATTTAAAGTATGTTTGGGTGATTTGAAGTCATTTAGAAGTCAAATGTCAAGGGACGACCAAGAAGTTCGACGACTAGTCACCTAAGGGGTCTTATGCGTTTTTAGGTGATTATGGGTGTATCATGAGCTTATGAGGTGATTATATGATTAAAATGATGTTTAAAGGCAGTTTATTGAGTTTCAAGAGGTCTGGAGGTCGAACGTTCAACAACGTCCAAGACGTTCGAAAGCTAGCCCTTGAGACGTTCATGTGTGTCTTGAGTGTGCCAAGCATGTTTGGATGTGTTTTACATGTACTTTTTTTATGAAAAATTTATAGAAGGTATATAACATTTTAAGGTACATATTTACGTTGGAAACTTCCGGGTACGACTTCCCAAGGGCCACGCAAGAGGCCCTCAAGAAGGACCCAAAGGCTGTCAAGACACTGCTTTGGCAGTGTCAATCGACGAGCAAACGACGCCTCGTCAGTCCACTAGCGCCTAGTCGATGGGGGAGGCATTGATGTAAACTTATCCTGGTTAAGGATTGAGGTATTTGAGAGCCTCATACTCAATGATCAAAGGTACAAGGTGGTCCGTTAATGGACCAACGCCCCGTCGTTTAGTCCATCGGTGCAGGCCTTCAGTTACGGCCATGCACGCTGCCTATATATGGGGTGAATGAGAAATTTACCCCATGTGCTAACCTGAACCTAAGCGGTTTATCTAACCATTTTTGGTTATATTAGGTTGGTGAAAAATGTGAATATCCCATACCCAATCCTCATATCAAAATCAAACCTCCCTTTCCCAAAATATCCTCTCTATAAACCTCCATTGAAGGTGAAGTTCAAGGTCAGCCTGTAGATTCGATTCTCATGGGTTATTAATCAATTTTTAGTGGGTTATTCATGCAATAAATTTATGGTGATCCTTCATCTTTCGATAATCTTTCATCTAGAGAGTCCTCTTCAAAGTTTTCGAAGAAGTTCCATGATCAAATCTCTTTTTCTTCAATCTAGCCATGGGTTCTTTCTTAAATTGATTTCAAAAGCATAATATGAATGTATTGATGATTATCTACTGATTTTGATGTGATTTTAAATCCGATTTCATGATGAACCCATTCTCTTTCACAAACTTGATTTTAGCCTATGTATGACTTTATGATCTTGATCTTATGCATATCGATTTGTGATTCAATTATGTTAATATGCTTATGTCTACTTATGTATATGGATGGTGAATTGTTGATGAATTATCCATGTGAACCAATATATAAATATTTGATTTAGGCTAGCTTAGACCGCTATGTATTCACTATAACATTGATCTTTAAATGTATAAAAGTGGAATTTGATTATGTTAAGATGATTTTAGCGGCTGCCTTAGGGTAATATCATGGTTTAATTGTGGGTATAAATCTTGTATGATTGATATACCGTGGTTTCACGGTATTATTAATACTTTTTCCTTAAGTTTAGTGTGTCCAAAAGCCTTTTTGTGCTAATTTTTATATAAGTTTCTCTTTGTTTTGCAGGAATCTGTCCAAAGATGAATGCGGAGATTTTGAGCGAAGAAATGCATAAGAGACCACCTACGGAGCTTATGACGGTCCGTCGTGCTTGTGACGGTCTGTAGGTGGCAGCGTAGTGCAGCTGCTGAAGGAAGATGGGGAAGTCTGACCAAGTGTGGGGTTACGAAGCTTGTGACGGTCCGTCGTGTCTATGACGGTCCCTCCTGCAGGTTCGTCATGGAGTTTAGAGAAGTAATCCCAGTACCCATATTCCAAGAGTTGAAGTGTTTTGGAACGAAGACCCTCGACGGACCGTTGTGCCTATGACGGTCCGTCATACTTGCCATCGAGGGTAATGAAGAGAGCAGCAGAAGAAATTGCATAAGTATGGGACGACGGAGTCCATGACGGTCCGTCGTGACCATGACGATCCGTCGCGAGGTCCGTCGACCCAGCCGCGTTTAGGCAGATTTCCAGCAAATAGAGTCCTTGTTTAATTAGGTTTTTATTTTCTATAAATAGTTCTAAAAACCTCATTTTTGAGGTTAGACTCTGATCATTGTTAGACTCCGTATTGTTAGACATCATATTAGTAGATACGGTATTGTTAGATTCTTGATTATCATTAGAATTTTTGTGATATTACTTGATTACTTTGAGATTCTTGCAAGTGATTTTTGGTGACTAATCAAGCAAACTTTCGGATTTTACTCTTTCTCATTGAAGTAAGTACATGAATTCTTATTTAATATATTTGAATATTGTGATTATGACTATGGGTAACTAAACTCCATAACTAGGGTTGTGGGAACCATAGGCAAATAATGAGGTAAAACCTAACTAAAATAACAATTCTAGAATAGTGTCTTGCATGTATTAATAATTCTTTCGCTTAGAAGTCTTTTTAACGGATGGCCAACGTTAGAACTCGCCTTAATGCTACTTGCCGGACCAGGGAGGTAGATAATAGGAAAAGAATTATCAACATAGATTAAGTGTATACTATCTAATAGGCTAGTATTGATTGGTACGAGGTAATAACTTAGTCAAATATCGAATACGATGCTTAATATGAGGTAAAGATAACGGTTAGGATAGAAACACACGTAGCCGGACCAAGGTGCGGAGTGAGATTTTCTAGATGTCGGACCAAGGACTTAGAAATACATAACTTATCACTTTGCATGCAAGATACTAGAAAAGAATTGTTATAGTTAGAATTATCAAGTTATGAACCTGTGGGGAACACGTAAACCCTAGTTACTTTGATTAATTGATTAAACTCCAACATTCAAAGCTGTTAAGTGTCTCTTTCAATTTCGTTAGTTATTTTCACTCATTTAGAAATAGAAACCCCCCTTTTATTGTTTTTACTTTCCAAGGAAGTCATTGACCAAACAATAGTAATAACAGGTTGAAGTTAAGTCTAGACTATTTTCCTCGTGGGAACGATCCCAACCTCACTAGTTGGGTTATTTACTTGACACGACCGCTTTACTTCTTATTTGAGAAGTAAGTTTGAGCTTATCAAATTTTGGCGCCGCTGTCGGGGATTATAGCTTTTAGATTAACTTTAAATTATTACTATAGTTTAGTCGATATTTTCTTGATTTTA
>NC_028643.1:33687839-33689042 GCF_001406875.1 Solanum pennellii
TAGATGTAATAGGTCTCAGAGTGTTTCCTCTCTCACTGACGGGAGAGGCTGCTATGTGGTTCACTGAGCTCCCATACAACTCAATCTTCACTTGGAACCAACTAAGGGATGTCTTCTTAGCACGCTACTATCCGCTCTCAAAGAAACTAAATCACAAAGACAGAGTGAACAACTTTGTGGGACTACCAGGAGAGTCAGTTAGTAGTTCTTGGGATAGATTCACCTCATTCTTGAGAAGTGTTCCAAATCACTGTATAGATGATGAGTCACTGAAGGAGTACTTCTATCAGGGACATGATGATAATAATAAAGCGGTGTTGGACACTATAGCAGGTGGATCTTATGGGGAATGCCCGTATGCTGAGATTGCTGAAAAATTAGAGAAAATCTCTCGGAATAATAAAGCTTGGAGTACTAGGAAGTCAGATACCGGGAGAAACACCTTCGCAGTGCAGTCCACTCACAACCCAGCCACAGATGAGATTCGTGAAGAAATGGCTTAGATGAGAACTGAGTTTGGGTTGGTACTAAAACATGTCACTAGGGGTGCAGAAAAGATAAATGCAGTCAACTACTTGGCTAAACCACCACCTCCTAATGATGAATGCTATTATGCGGAGGATACTTATGCAGTAAATGAGCAGACGGGGGGTTTCCGACCAAGCGCACAAGGATCAAATCAGGATAATTGGCGCCAAGGTCAAGGGAACCAAGGTCGGAACTATGGTAACTAAAATCGTGAGGGTCATTATGTCCGAGATGGTAACTACAACCGCGACAACAACTTCAACAGGGGTAACTACGATAACATAAAGGATAGGAATGGGCCCTATGTCCCTCCCCAAAATCGTGAAGTTACTCCTAGGGATGGTGGAGATAGTATGGCGCGAGTTGAGGATATGTTGCACAAAATGATGAGGAGGTTCGATGCTAGTGATGAGCACATTAAAGAGTTAAGGGGTTATTTAGCTAGTATTGGGCAAAAAGTTGATACACATGCAATTTCGATTAAACAGATCGAATTGCAAATGGCCCAATTATCTGCGACAGTGAACACACGGCAACCGGGCACTCTTCCTAGCAACACTGTCCAAAATCCAAAAAATTATGCGCACTGTATGGCAATCACCACTCGGGCTGGGAAGCAAACCATTCACCCACCTATGCCGTCTAATGAGGAAAATGTGAGAAAGGATGATGATA
>NC_028643.1:33691051-33696024 GCF_001406875.1 Solanum pennellii
TACTCCATGATGTGCTAGTAAAAGTGGAGTCATTCATCTTTCCAGCTGATTTTGTTATTCTTGATTGTGAAGACGATTTTGAAGTTCCTATTATTCTTGGGAGACCATTCCTTGCTACAGGTAGAGCCTTAGTTGATATGGAAAAGGGGCAGATGAAATTTCGGTTGAATAATGAAGAAGCGACCTTCGACGTTTGTAGGACCATGAGGCAGAGTGGTGAGCTCCAATCGGTATCCGCCATATCCCACAAAGAAAAGATGAAGAAGGAGAATGAACAAAAAAGTGCAAAACAAGAGTTTATGGTTGGGGATTTGGTGCTTGTAGATAGTTCTGGGTCGCCTTGTCTTCCGGGCAAGCTCAAGTCCAAATGGACTGGCCCTTACTTGATCACCCAAGTATTCCCTCATGGAGCAGTTGAGTTAAAAGCCAAGGAGGGAGTGTGGTTTAAGATGAATAGAGATCGAATAAAAATCTATTTTGGGCATAAAGCAGCGGGGAATGAAGTGATAGAGGCATACCATCTTGATGAAGTCTGAGTAATCAAGTGTCCCCAGTCGTGCCGCGACATTAATTCAGGCGCTTGTTGGGAGGCAACCCAATACTTATAGTCTTTTTAGTAATGGTAGCATTTTTCTACTAATGAGTTTTTAAATTTGCAGGCACATCACCAGGAAATTCTGCAGAAAATCACTCTGCAGCAGTCACTGACGGATACATCGACGGACCGTTGCGCCTACGACGGACTGTCGTATGCCTCCGTCGTACCAGGTACGTCTTTCTGTTATTTTCAAACTAGGGCACACACGACGGAACCAACGACGGGTCGTCACAACTGCGACGGACCGTCGTCGGGGAATCGTCGCGTGATTGATGAGGCGTACTCGACCCGACCCGGTTGGAGTTTATTATAAAATTTCACCATTTAAACTCCCCAACCCCTCATTTCACCCCCATTCCTTCATTATTCCTCCCATTACCCTCTCTTTTCAACTTCCACAATCTCTCCCTCTATCAACCGGTCATTGCCCCCCCCCACACACACACAATTCTCCAAAGCCCTAAAAGTGATAATCTACTAGTCGGAGTTGCTGTTGTGGGTGTCTTCCTGGTCACCGAGTACTTGTCCTTTTTGTTTTCCCCAATTCTAAGGTATGTGTCTCTAATTTCTACTCATTTATCTTACATTTTTGTTTATTAATTAGTATTAGCTTAGTTGTTCGTGATATGTTTGTTTCTTTTATATAAGATTCTGTCTAACCTAGGTTAAAAATGTTCGAAATTGCCATGTTTACAACCCTAGACATAGGTGCTTTCGCATTACTAGTTTCCTAGGTAGTTGGGTTAGACAAATGTAGGTCTAAAACACTACAAGTTCGATTTGGGTTCATCGGGGATGAATGGGGTACACCAGTTAGACCCCGATGACGGACCATCGTGCCCATGACGGACCGTCGTAGGGTCCGTTCCAAAAGCCCTAACACCCCACTGCCCATGTTTTTCCAAGTGTCCCCCAACGGACACATGTAACGGACCGTCGTCTTCACGACGGTCCGTCCTGCACAACTGTTCTGGTTGTCGGAGACCCTGTTTCTGAGGGTCTCTCACTTTTTCTAAGTGTCCTTCAACGGACACATGTGACGGACCGTCGTACCCACGACGGTCCGTCCTACATGACCGTTATGACGGTCAGAGACCCCTCTCCTAAGGGTCTCTCATTTTTTTTCTAAGTGTCCTCTGACAGACACCTACGACGGACCGTCGTCCCTGTGACGGTCCGTCATGCACATATCGTCATACTAGTCAGAGACTCTCCTTCAGGGTTCTCCATATATACATAGTCTAAGTAAGACACGACGGACCCCATGACGGTCCGTCATAGTCACGACGAGCCGTCACCAGGCCCGTCGTGTGTCACTGTTACCATAGAAATGACATACTATTTTAATATTTTTGTGTTGTTTTGCTTGTCCTGTTTGCCACTTCTCGTACTAATATTGATCCTTTACAGGTACTATCTACTATGGCACCCAAGCACGATCGAATCTATGCACGCGGGCGATCGAAGTGTGTCGCCCCGTCTGCCCGCATGGTCATTGGCTCTGATGATGAGCGTGACCCCGAGTACGTGCCCCCAGGCACTTCCACCCCTTCCCGTGCTTCACGTGCTCCCAGAGCCACACCCAAAAAGGTGGCGTCCGGCGTAGTCACTGCATCCCAGTCTGATGAGGAGCGCACACTGACCGGCACACCCTCTGGTCAGCCACATATGAAGAAGGAGCGTCTGGCTCCTTGGGAGTATCCTGGTCGGAGGAAGCCTCCGGCTCTGCTGCGGTTCCCGCACCCGCCACCGCTGCAGCGTCGGCCTCGTCTGATGATGCTGACAGTTCGGAATCCACATCAGGTTCACCAGCTCAGGCCCCCACCCCAGCCACTGACCAGCCCAACCGGTGGTGTGTCGACGGGCAATTTCAAGTCTACTCCGACGCCAAGTTCCTGATTGATAAAGGAGTGATGACTCGAACACTAACCTTGGAGCGGAGGGTCCTTACAGGGAGTCTCCCGACGATGTCTGAGATCCACAATCTCTTCACCAGGCATCGCCTGGAGTGGACAGCACGTCCGTTGGGCCGTTACAGTGAAAAAATGGTCCGAGAGTTCAACGCATCCTACGTAGCGACTCTCCGATCATAGATAGATAGGCGGGCTTCCCCCGCCAAATAGGCCCCACTGGAGCAGGTCCGAGTACGGGGCATGCAGGTTGACATTTCCCTGCCTGCCATCTGCCGGTTTATATACGGCGAGGGTTTTGATGCTACTCGGAGCCCTCTCACTGCCGAGTTTGACTACCGCTGGCAGATTGTTAAAGATGGCCAGTTCCAGCGTGAGCCATCGCTGAGAGAGACCACCAAGAGGTGGATGGCCCTGCACCTGTCAGTTGATGGAGAGGGTGCCGACTGGGTGACTGAGCCAAAGGGGGCCATCAAGAAGGCCAACCTCACTTTCACGGCGAAGTTCTTCTGGTTGATTGTTTGCCACTGCCTTTCCCCCACAGCCACTGATAATATCGTTACATGGGATCGAGCAGTGTTGATGGCGCCGATGATAGCCGGGTTCGAGGTGGATTTCGCGTGGCTTCTACAGGCAGTCATGCACGAGAGGGCTCTCAAGGTCAATACTACTTACCCTTTCCCGTGCATGATCTTTTCTCTCTGCAGGTCCGCAGGTGTGCCTATATGGCACGTAGATCAGCTCAAGACCCCGCGGGCACTGTTAACGTCGGCCTCATCAGAGATGAGGCCAATGAGTTGGCTCCATGCAGAGGGCATCGTCCAGAATTGCCCCCACTTGCTGATGATCTTGCTGATACGGTAGCCCAGGCCCGCACGGCTACACAGGCGACGTCCACTGACACTACCCCGGTCGAGTCTATCCCGGGTAGTAGCACTGCCCCGAGCTCCTCATGCACAACCCCTCTACCGGCGCCGGTCCCGCTTGCTAGGGTCCAAAAATTAGAGGCGCAAATGGCTACACTTCTGCATCATATCAAGCCGTGGATGCAGAAGTCTATTACTGAGTCAGAAGAGTGCCTAGAGCGGAAAATGGTCCAGTATACAGAGCGGAAGATAGCTGAGGTTCACCAGCGCTTGGACGCCTTTGAGTTGAGCGTGCTAGCCCGGCCAGCCCCTCCAGTGGACGTATCGACTCTTCAGGCTGCGGTCGATAGCCTTCGCGCAGATATTGACACGATCTTAAAGGCTAGGGTGCCTGAGTCATAGGCCCCTTCTGTCGAGCCTGCTGAAGACACAGTGTTGGCGGCCCTATTTGCCACTTCAGAGATTCCACAACCTCCCCCTCGAGAGCATGCCAAGAGGCGTAGGGGTCGAGCAGAGGACGAGACGCGAGCACGGAAGAAGGAGCGCCGAGAGATGGAGGCTGTGAGGAGAGCCTTACTTGCTGAAGAGGAGGCGCACCAGATGACAGCATCAGAGTTAGGGGCTGGGGCGTCTAACTCCCGAACTGTGGAGATAGCAGGAGGCACTAATGATGGTGCGGTTGTTTCTGAGGACACCACTGAGGGTGTCCAGATTGCAGAGGACGTGGGTTCCGGGGAACCGCTTTGCGCCATAGGTTTGCTTCACCTACCACTCTAATATTTAAATTTTAATGCATTGGGGACAATTGGATGTTTTTTTGTTGGGGTGGGGTAAATGTAAAGTGAGTATTAGGGTGAAGTCTGAGTAGCCCAATTCACTGTCCTCTTTTGGGGTTTTCTTGCCTGTGTTCTTTTTCCCCAAAAGACCGATTACTTTTTCTGTTGAACCGGCATGTCTATATCTTTTGTACATAGTTTCATTCTGGAGCATGATGGCTAAATGATATCCTGATAAATTTAGAAAATGATGCATGACTAGGCATAGTAACTGATAAATGTGTAACTCTAAGCATGACATAGAGGTACACCATTGCATTACCCTAAGTCTAAAATTCGAAAAAGGTGTCTGATAATCTGGTATAGTGATGAGATGTCAAGTGAGTGTGAGGAAGATTTGAATAGTCCACTATCGGTACTGAGCTAGAACTTGCCTGGTTAGTCCTGCTAAAAGTAAGTTGAAATAGACAATTAGGAAAGGATCATAGGCCCTTATTCAATATATCCCATTTCTAGCCTAAATAAAAGAAATCAAATAAAATTTATCCTTCTTTGATCCAAATGATCTGAGCTTAAATTAGACCTTTCTTTTTCACCCCAACTGATCTTTTCTGGGAACAATGTGTTGGCCCTGGTCCCTCCTTGGACATGTGCACCTCAGCTTATGCCAAAAGCATAAGTTGAGGGTGGCTAATGCAGTAAACAACCTTCGTTATGGCCCTGATCCAACTTTGGGTATTGTGTACCTTGACTCACGGCAAAGCCATAAGTTGAGGGTGGCTATTACGAGGAATGCTCTGGAAAGTGGGGTTGAAAGAACAAA
>NC_028643.1:33696504-33720680 GCF_001406875.1 Solanum pennellii
AAGAGTTGAAGTGTTTTGGAACGAAGACCCTCGACGGACCGTTGTTCCTATGACGGTCCGTCATACTTGCCGTCAAGGGTAATGAAGAGAGCAGCAGAAGAAATTGCATAAGTATGGGACTATGGAGTCCATGACGGTCCGTCGTGACCATGACGATCCGTCGCGAGGTCCGTCGACCCAGCTGCGTTTTGGCAGATTTCCAGCAAATAGAGTCCTTGTTTAATTAGGTTTTTATTTTCTGTAAATAGTTCGAAAAAACGCGTTTTTGAGGTTAGACTCTGGATCATTGTTAGACTCCGTATTGTTAGACATCATATTAGTAGATACTGTATTGTTAGATTCTTGATAATCATTAGACTTTTTGTGATATTACTTGATTACTTTTAGATTCTTGCAAGTGATTTTTGGTGATTAATCAAGCAAACTTTCGAATTTTACTCTTTCTCATTGAAGAAAGTACATGAATCCTTATTTAATATATTTGAATATTGTGATTATGACTATGGGTAACTAAACTCCATAACTAGGGTTGTGGGAACCATAGGCAAATAATGAGGTAAAACCTAACTAAAATAACAATTCTAGAATAGTGTCTTGCATGTATTAATAATTCTTTCGCTTAGAAGTCTTTTTAACGGATGGCCAACGTTAGAACTCGCCTTAATGCTACTTGCCTGACCAAGGAGGTAGATAATAGGAAAAGAATTATCAACATAGATTTAGTGTATACTATCTAATAGGCTAGTATTGATTGGTACGAGGTAATAACTTAGTCAAATATCAAATACGATGCTTAATATGAGGTAAAGATAAGGGTTAGGATAGCAACACACGTAGCCGGACCAAGGTGCAGAGTGAGATTTTCTAGATGCCGGACCAAGGATTTAGAAATACATAACATATCACTTTGCATGCAAGATACTAGGAAAGAATTGATATAGTTAGAATTATCAAGTTATGAACTGGTGGGGAACACGTAAACCCTAGTTACTTTGATTAATTGATTAAAATCCAACATTCAAAGTTGTTAAGTGTCTCTTTCAATTTAGGTAGTTATTTTCATTCATTTAGAAATAGAAAACCCCCTTTTATTGCTTTTATTTTCCAAAGAAGTAATTGACTGAACAATAGTAATAATAGATTGAAGTTAAGTCTAGACTATTTTCCTCGTGGGAACGATCCCAACCTCACTAGTTGGGTTATTTACTTGACACGACCGCTTTACTTCTTATTTGAGAAGAAAGTTTGAGCGTATCAATGATCAAAGTAAAGAAGGCTTGCTATGAATTGATCTAGGTTCTTCTAGTCTATAATATAGTAACTTGTGATCTTGGCGTTAAGATGGTTGTTATGTAACTCGAATATGGTGAATTGCCTTAGCTACCGCCTATATGTTTAATGTAATGATAATTAAGAATAATTTACCCAATATGAATATATAACAATTGAATTGGTAAAGATTAATTTAGGTCCTTCTAGCTATTAGACTTGATAGAGTAATGTATATATTGTGATCTATACTCTAGGGTGAATGAAGCATGATTTAGCTATGATGTTCTATCTCTTTAGATACTGCCCTAAATGTATATTATTGATAAAATATGATTGATGAATAAGACTAGGGATATTGGTTGATGATCTATAACTCTCTACTTCCTTCTATATATGTGATATATTGTATAGATTGTAGTCTGATCTTGTAGCGACTTGTACATGATTTCTTTTATGATTGTAGTACTTAAGCTAGTTCTCTATCTTTAAATGTTGATTAAAGAGTACTAATGGTCAATGATGACCAAAGGCTAAAGAATTGGTAAAAATTGCTCTACTTTATACTCCTCTACTTCTCTATAGTATTGTTGATGAAGCCTTGTATGGAATTGTGTGTTATGGTACACTTATGGTGGTGGTGTTTACTTTATTTTCATTATATATGTGTTTACCATGGCCTTGGAGATAAATTTATGAATATATGGATGTATGGTTATGATGATCACCTTATTTGTAACTTGTGCCTAGTCTTCTACTCTAGTTGTGAATCTAGGTAATGTTACTATTGCTATGAGCATGAGAATGATTATGTTAGGGTTATGTGTAGGTTTTGATATTAATGAAATATTGAAGAATTATGACCCCCTACCTATGTACCCCTATGTAAATTCATGAATAGCAAAAGTTAGGAGCCTTAAGTGTAATAGGAAGCTTGTGTTGTCTCATATGTTATTGTGTGTTGTGTGGTCTATGCTTGAAAGTGTAATGTGGTCTTAAAAGGGTGGCTGCCTTAATTTTTTGTTAATATCCATTATGTGATCATAGTGACCAATTTACACACACCCTTACTCTACATGCATGCTTACAAGTAGTATAGGATCATAGTGTCTAATGAAAGGTAGTCCCCATATTCACTAGTGTCTACTACTATGAATGTTAAGGTTATGTCTATGAAAGTAGGTTATATGTTTCCTTAACTAGGATAACTTGATAGGTGTACTAGCATGGGAATGTTTATGGTACCTTGTCTATGCATTGCACATATGTACCTTGAAAGAAAAGTTCCTAAGTTTGGTATCTTATGTACATGGATATGAATGCATGAGTATGTTATGAACATGTACGCTATAATGTGAAGTATGTGGTCTGATGAAGTATGATTATACCTAGTGTCTAAATGTGTTTATATGAAAGCATGGCTCATATAGTTACACTTGTACACTTATGCATGAATGAAGTAAAGTATGAACATGTGTAGTTTAAAGGTGTTATGTGAAAGGTTTTCTCACATGTAGGAACACACACATGTATGATGATCTAGTCAATAGAGAGCTTTCGAAAGCTCAAGACTCTCTTGACTGCCACACCTATCCAAGCATTACTGGGGAAAGGTAAGTATTTTTATAGTTTATTGTGATGCTTCTCATTGGGGTTTGGGCGTTGTGTTAATGCAACATAAGAATGTGATAGCCTATGTGTCGGGCCAATTGAAGGTACATGAGAGAAATTATCCAATTCATGACTTGGAGTTAGCAGTGGTAGTATTTTCTCTTAAGATTTGGCGACATTATCTTTATGGTGTGAAGTGTGAGTTATTTACTGATCATCGTAGTTTGCAACATTTATTCACTCAAAGGGATCTAAATTTGAGACAACGAAGATGGATGGAGTTACTCACGTATTATGATGTGACAATTCAATACCATCCGGGTAAGGCAAATGTTGTGACAGACGCGTTGAGTTATAAGATAGTAAGCATGGGTAGCGTAATTCACCTGAATACAACTAAGAGACCCTTGGCTAAGGAAATACTGACCTTAGAGGCTAAGTTCATGCAGTTGGGCATCTCTGAAGGAGGCGAATGCTAGCTAGCATTGAATTTAAGTCCACCTTCATCAACGAGATCAAGGACGAACAATTTAAGGATGAAGATTTGAAAGAACTCAAAGAGAAGATGGTGAATGGTAAGGCACAAGAGACCACACTTCATGAGAATGGTGCACTTATGGTGAATGGAAGGATTTGTGTTCCTCTAGTTGATGGATTGATTCAAAAATTATTGGTGAAGTCTCATGGTTCATGATATTCTATTCATCCGGGTGTGAACAAGATGTATAGATATCTAAATGAATTTATTAGTGGTCAGGGATGAAGAAAGACATTGCGGAATTTATGGGGAAGTGTCATAATTTTCGACAAGTAAAGTATTACAATCAAAAGCTTGTTGGATTACTTTAAATAATGTCAATTTTGGAATGGAAGCGGAATGAATAGCCATGGATTTTGTGGTTGGTCTCCCCAATACCGTGGGAAAGTTTTATTCTATTTGGTTTATGGTTGACATATTTACAAACTCAGCCCATTTTATTGTGGTAATGGTAGATTACATTGAGGAACCACTAGGTAAAATCTATGTGAAGGAGATAGTGAGGTCGCATTGGATGCCACTTTCTATCATTTCAAATCGCGGCATCCTTTTCACTTCAAAAAATTGGAGGAATTCACATGATGAATTGGACATGCAACTCACTTTATGTACAACCTTTCATCGTCATAAAGATGAACAATGAGAAAGGACTATTCAAGTGTTGGAAGACATGTTGAGAGTTTGTGTGATTGACTTTGGAGGGTATTGAGATAAGTTCTTACCATTAAGTGAGTTCTCGTAAAATAATATTTATCACTCAAGCATTCATATGAAACCATTTTAGGATTTATACGGGAGGTGACTATATCACCCATAGGTTGGTTTGAGGCCAGAGATGTGAAACCTTTGGCGGTCGACTAAGTGAAGGATGCACAAAAGAAGTATGAAGATTATAAGGTGAGGAACATGGAGTTTCAAGTTGGCAAAAGTTTCTTTATGAAGGTATCACCCAGAAAGGTGTCATGAGATTCTATATGAAGGGTAATTTGAGTCTGCGATATTTTAACAACCCGAAAATAACTATGCCAACTTAGGCCTAAACATACCTAGAATGCCTAGATTAGACCGGGTTCATACGGCTTGTTGCGCGTAGAACCAGACCTCAGAACCTATGCACTATCCTAGCAAACCAACTTGGTGAGTTAGTTGAGCTAGGCAAGGTTGGAACAAACCATGTAGGGCACCCGAATTGAAGAGATTTACCCGGATGAGTTTTTACCGGACTTGAAAGGGGTAATCTTAGGTTTGGAGGGTCTATGGGTATAATGGTCCTTTCCAGGAAAGGGGTAGTATTGTAATTATCCTAAGTATTTAATTAATTAATTTAAAGAGGAGGGTAATTCAGGTAAGGTTGGCCAAATTTTATTTTTTTCGCAAGTTAAGCTTCACCCGGGTTCGATCCTTGGTGGAGGCAATGATAACTTGAATTGAATCCTATTTAAAAATTCTGGTTTAAGTAAGGGCATAGTGGTCATTTCACATATCCTAAAAAAATCATATTTTTATTAATTAATAAGGAGTCCTAGTATGACTAGTTCCTAAACTAAAACTCCATATCTAAGCTACCTATCCACTCTCTTTCTCATGCTTATTTACTCTCATTACATATATCTCCACCATCTCTCTCATGTCTGACTATCCGTAAAAGAACAGAGAAAAAACAAAGTTCGACTCTTGAAAAACTTACACACAAAAACTCAAACGAAAAACTAAGCTAAAACCGAAAAGCAAAAACATTGTTCTTGATGGGTGTGCTTGGAATTTGGTGGTGAGACTTTGGTGTCGTGGAATTGGCTGCCATTGGTGAAGAATTGAAGGGTGTTGATCGACAAAAGATATGGGTTTTTCTTACTCTTGGTCCCGTTCCCAAGAGCCCTCTAGGATTCAGTCGATTCTAATCCAAAAACTAGGATTGTTTCCCCGTTGCATGTCCCTGTCACTAGCTCCTATTGATGGTTTTAGGTTGGTATGTCTGTTGGTAGATATTATGCGTGTAACATGTTTTTGTGATAATTATGTTAATGTATGTATGTTCGGAATTATGTGAGTAATGAAAGATGTTTTTCTGAAAATATGCAGTCACCGATTGGAGCATGAAATGGCATGTTTAATTTCTTGTATTCTACGTGTAATTGCATGTGTAAGTCGTGATGCTCATGAGTGGTGTAATGTTGCTGAATTGAGTGCCAACTCTTGATCAAATTTATCCATGAAAATGCACCTAAAGATGTACTAAATGATCCACGAAATATCCTAAGAACTAACGTATAAATTCTGCAAAAAGTGATTGGAAAAAACGTGGTCAAATTTCCAGCTTTCTAGAAATTTGGTTCGGCCAAGTGACATGAAAAAAAATTGAGTTTTAAAAAATTTCAAAATGCATGAGGTCATTGGGGATTGAACCCAAGACCTCACCATATGCAAGCTATACAAAAATTCAATAAAAAATGAGGTAAGGGGGATTCGAAATGGGGTAAGGCTCAAGTGAAGAGTTAGGAGAAAAATGAATAAAATGAGTGGTGTGGGTATCAAACCCACAACCTCTCGGATAGGTGATGGAGAGAGGAGAAAAATGAAAAATAAAATAAAATGAGGTATGTGGGGATTGAACCCACAACCTCTAGGATAGGTGAGGAAATTAGGAGAAAAACTAAAGGAAAATAAAATGAGGTTGTGGGGGATCGATCCCACATCCTCTCGGCCTAAAACAGAAAAGTCTAGGAGAGAAAAGTAACAAAGGAAATGTAGGCGTTGGGATTAAAACTTGGGTCCCCTAGCTGAAATTTTAAATAAAAATTTAATATAAGACTAAGTGTTGCTCAAGGGATTTATTATCGGGTTCTCTTGCCCAATTCCGTATTGACACATAAGTCTTACGTGATTAAATATTTAATGAATGCTGCCTATAGGAATCAAAATTGAGAACTTGGCATGCTTACAAGATGCATGAGTCTTGTACAACATAATCTTGGGTAAGTACGAGTCACTTAGACGAATTATGAATGAAGCCTCATGGCTTGTACGTATGGATTCATAAATCTAGCGTACGTCTAAAAGTAAGTGAACCTAAGATGTATGTGATGAATTGATGTGACTCCGGAAGGGGGGGGGTAAGTAAGACTGTCAAACACACTAAAAGGAAAAGTGCATTGGCATATGAAGAAATGAACATTCATGTAATGGGGTGAGTAATTATGAAGAGCTAATATGCTAAAGCTAATGAAAATAGTGACAACATGATAAAGGGCTAAGATGAATAGTGAGGAATGTATCAACAAAGCCTAGGAAAATGTTACCAAATGTACTCACCTATGGGAGTGTAGAATGATGTTGAGTCAAATCTCAAGCATACTCCAAAATAAAGTGTTAAGAATGAATTCATAGTTAATAAGCAACGAAAGAGTGACTACATGACTATAGACTAGTGCAAGTGACACAAGTTGCACCTACGCCTAAAAATCAATGTCACTAAATGAAATTTCTTAGAGAGTATATTTATTCTAAATGATGAATAAGCAAAGAAAGAGTGGATATATGAGAATAGGCTAGTACAAGTGAGACAAGTTGTATCTACGCCTAGAATCAATGTCCCTCAATGTAAATTCCAAGAGAGCATATGTATGTTATACGATGAACAAATAATGAAAGGTGAGTAAAGATGAAATGAAAAGATGTTAGGAAAGAACAAAGTGACACCACAATATGAGGCTAGTTGCAAGTGATACAAGTTGTACCTGCTCCAATATAAGGTCACCAAAAGTACTCACCTAAGAAAGTGTTGAATATTAAGAGACAACTCTCAATCACACTCTATATGTAATTGTAAGGACAATTCACACGTAATACGTAAATAAGAGATGATAAATCATCTATTGAGATATGACTACATCATGCTAGAATAAAGCTTCGACGATGTACGACTTGAATGTAAATAGGAACTTTAAACGGAGCACCAATAGGCTACCTATGAGTAGTGATGCTTTCTTTCGAGAAGGGCGGAGGTTCACGTAATTCTCATGAGATGATACTGTCCACCAAGGTGGGTATGTGTCTCCCTAAATCTCCTAGTCTTTGAACTATGCTGCCAACATAGGGAACTAGCCAGTGGTTTTCCACCTAAGCGAGCTAGGGATGTTTTTGTTTCACCTTGGCCAGTGACTCCACCTCTTTTCAGTGTGGGGAAGACACTGGATTTCATGATGCTCACATGATTTATTTTAGTTAAAGTTGAAGTTCCTCAAAGTATAAAAAATAATGAAATGAATGATACCAAAGGTGTTTGGATAGGATAATCAAGAGGTGAACTAGACTCAAGTAATAACACTAGGTCATTCTTTGTCATTGCACAGTGAACCCGATGAGAGTCTTAAACAACATCCTAGGTATAGCTGGTGTTCACACCATCCTACGAACGAATAAAAGGGAAGTACATATGATTAAATGAAGCAGACTTTGTGTTTGCAAAAGAAGGCTCCCTAGTTGAGGTCCCATATGTTGAGGCCTCATTTTGGGAAGTCCTAATGTTAAGTCCGGGATTCAAAGGTCTCACAACATATGAACGAATGATATGTAATTTATGTACGTGCTATATGAAATATGTTATGTGTTGTGTGCAATATAAAAAGAATGACGATGCATGTTACTCTCATAGAATGACTTTCCTAATATGATTTGGCAAGTCCAAATGGCTTGGATTTCCATAATTCATATCGTTAGGAGAGAGATCTTCTTAATCATGCATGTCCTTGGTGTGTACTTGCATACGTCCATACTTAGTACAAGTGTGTACTAATCCCATACTATCTACTATTTTAGGTGTAGGTTAAGGAGGGTGTTGAAGACATTCATTGCAGCTGTTCGGACATCAGAGACTTTTATCCGGACTTCGTAGGTCCTCATGCATTCGAGGTTGCCTGCTATTATGTTTCTAGCTTAGTAATAGGTTTAGGCTAGTGGAGCATGTTCCACTAGTATTTCTTTCCTATTTTCTTCAAACTTATGTAATGGTGCCATTTTGGCAAATGTTACTTACGCTATAAGACTATTTATTTCAAGATTGAACAGTCCTTTATTAGATGGTTAAAACACATGAGTAATCAACTTCTTTATACGCGTATGCATGCTATAACTATGAAGTCTATGTACACTTCAAACAAAACAAAAAGTTTTAAATTTTCCGCTAAAATTAACCTAACCAATGTAATGAGGACATAAGTAGGCTTATCTACGACCTCTGAGAGGTCAACGACACCAGTTTATGCTAGGGTCTAGACCCCAGTCATGACAGATATATTGGCCCTTTTGAGGTTCTTGAATGGGTAGGACCGAGACTTTGTGTAGATGTAGCGACGCTGCTACAACGGGAAGGGTATCGCTGTAGCGGGATTAGCGCATTTTAGATCATTAACTAAACCCCTAAATGACCTTATTTGACACTTTTCGACTATTAGAGCTAAGGAATGACCGTTGGGATATTTCAAATAATTTTTCACCATTGTTGAGGCTAAATATAAGTTTTACACTCCCTTAATTCACTTGTCCATACATAAAATATAGTAGAATGGGTCAATATTGGTGGGAAGGGTTTCTTGATAGATTTTATGGTGTAATTTAACCGTAAATTGATTAGTTAGGATCAGGGGTTGATCTAGAGTTCGTAGAATTTTTGTAATAAAGGTAATTAACAATTTTCTATTGATTCCCATGTATCATCGATTAGTTGTAGACCACGAACAAGCGAAACAAATTTGAAAAGGGAAGGATCATGTCTCTTAGGGTTCAAGCTTATTTTGAGGTAGGTGATGGTTTTGATTTCATAATTGTGTGAAGTATGTATGTTCTTGGTTCGTTATGAACTTGTATGTATATGAGCGGCACAATGTTGACCACACTTGTTGTAACTAAGATAGATGAATGATGTCGCCATGAAATTATTATGTAAATATATGATCTTAATGATGTACTTGTGATTGTAATTATAGTGTGGGAATGGGGATTGGATTTCCATGTTCTTTCAAGCTAACTAGGATCAGTTCCACTTTTTAGCATAACATTGGATTGGGTTGCCACATTTCATCACAATACTAGATCAGATTGGCATATTTTGACATAGTTTGAGATCGGATTGCCACGTTCCGACAAGCTAAATGTTTGGGTTTAGGTCCTTGGGAGGTCCAATGGTGTGTTAAGCATGTAAATGTGTTGTCGAATTGTCATGTTGATAATGTTGTATATGTTTATATATATTCATGAATGTTGTTTGACTTGCTTGTTTTACACTAGTGGGATAGCCGTGATCCTATGAGTACACCGTGGTTGTGTACTAATTCTGCACTTTTATTATTTTTGTTGTGTACTGGGCATCTCCAAGAGGTTATTGACATATCTCGGTTAGTAGACTAGAAATTGTCGCATCAACTTCAAGGGTTAGCCGCATCTTTACAGCTGCCATAGAGTTGTCCTTCGTCTATGTCCACCATTTCAAGACTTCAACCTTTTGTTTAGTTAGTTGAATAGTACAATAGTATTCTCTTTTTAAAACTTGGTATACTTTTAATAGTTTTGGTACATTGACTTTCAGATCTTAGGTTTATCTTCTATAAATTTTAGTTGTTTGATCTTTTGTTTAGTAATGGAACTTTGTTTTCTGTCATTTAACTTGCTTGTCTAACTTAAATGCCTTTAGTTTTAGAATAATTTATTTAGTTGGATAGTATTAGTTGTTCTCTCACTGGCTTGTAAGTGTGGGTTTCAATCATGATGATTTTTGGGCCGTGACAGACATGGAGGAGATGAATTAACACATTTGAATATAATACTCAATGATGGAGTATTTTCAATGTAATAGTCGAAGCCAAGCTTAAGTGTATGTCTAAAAATTATCCCGCAAAGCAATAATGAAGGAAGTGTGATGATATGCACATATTTTTTCAAATGAAAGTCAGAGACATGATATATAATAATTATTAATAAAATAACATTGAGATAGTATCTCATTGCATACTAAAAGAAAAATGGATATCAAATAAAGTTTATCCTACTTGAAAGCATAGTTGAAACATATTAAACGTTAACAAAACTAAGACAAAGATATAGACATTGTTTTTCAAAATATCATTCCTTATAAAAGCACTTCTCTTGAATTGTATCTTGATTTTCATCTTCCACAACCAATGCAAATAATAGAGAACTATATTTCGTTAGATTTCATACTTTATGATATTATGAAATAAATAAACTAAAGCGTTTTGATGTTATTATATGTACCTCAAGGGATTACTTGATAAATCTCAATGATCAATAAATCATGAAAAGAAAACAAAGTCAGCTGTTAAAACTAAAAAGATGCTATCTATTCATTAATAAAAGAACTAGGAATAATGCACAAGTACACCCTCAACCTATGCCCGTAATCTCAGAGACACACTTATACTATACTAAGGTCCTAATACCCACCTGATGTTATTTTATTAATAATTTTCTACCCCTTTTCGTCCTACGTGGCACTATCTTATGGGCCCAACACTAGTTGACTTTTTTTTCAACCAAGTGCCCCGTAAGTCGAAAAGGGTAGAAAATTACTTACAAAATAAGTACAGGGGATAATAAGACCTTAGTATAGTATAAATGTCTCTCTGGGATTTCGGGCATAGGTTGAGGGGGCGCTTGTGCATTTTCTCAAAGAACTACAATAAAACTTAATAAAAGACAGGTAGATGATCTCCCACCAATAGAAGAAGAAGAAGAAGAAGAAGAAGTTTTACTACTTCTATACTTGATCGAGATTTGCTATTAATGTAACACCCCATATCCAAAACAGGCTAAAAACCATCTTTACAGAAAAAATCTGCAGGTGCAACAAAGGGTGGCATCGACATATCGTAGTTTGACCCACACTCCGTCTTAAAAATCCATCGATGGGGTCAAAAACTCCCAAAAATCTCTGCCCTTGGTTGACGAACGGACCTACGGTTCGTAGGTAAGACTATGGTCCGTAGTCTATGACCTTCGATTGAGACCCCATTAACCCACTCTCTGACAAGAGCCACGGATGACCAGCACGGTCCGTAGGTCTGACCGTAGGTTGGAATTAGCAGGTAGTTAAGGGGAAGTGCAATTCTGTCAACTTCAAATGTTCATAACTCTTTGGACAAAATAAATTATGTGTCCCATGACTTAGCCGCAGATATATAATATAATTAGCTTTCCATACCCACCGACCTTGCAAAAATCCAACCTCCGAGTAAAAATTATGCCCGTTTTAGTAAAGGTCTGTCCAACAGGCCCAACCTACGGACCAAACAACGGACCGTCGATGGAACGACGGACCGTCAGTCCTGGTCATCGTTTGTTCCGACAACAACTTACCCAGGGGTCTTTCGTTCTTTTTCCACTTTGTTTAAACCTTAAGATATGTTGTTTTGACCCTAAATCATCATATTTTAGTCAATTTAAGCCTAGAAACATAATTTAAATTTACCTAAGTCAAATCATTAAATCAAAAGTTAGAAAATTAGAAACAAGAAAAGAGAAAAAGCTTAAGAACCCTAGTTCAAGAACGAATAAAGCTCCTAGAAGTTGCAGCCCCAAAATCTAAGTGTTTCTCCGTGAATTTCATCACCAGGTATGTGGGATTTCACTGGTGAGTTCCTTTCACCCATTGGGGTCCTAGTTTTGAGTCAGATTCTTGATTCCCATATCATGATTAGATCTAGGGTTTCTAGAACTTCAACAGAACTTCATGAACATATTAGTTATATGTTCCACGCCAGATTATCATGTTATTATTCAGTTTATTGCATGAATTTCAGAACCCTGGCTATGTATTTCTTTAGCTCTTGAATTACACATGTTAGGTCAGATATTTCAGCTATTTAGTTATACATGCCTCAGTTTTTAATGCATCATTATTATATTAAATGTTGCATTCACAGTTTACATGTTCATTTTTTAGCGATCCAGTTTTTACAGAAAACTTAGTCATAATCAGTTAGTACATAATTCATGGGAGTAGCATAATTCCGAGTTGGACTAAGATTAAGCATACCCAATTAGTCTCAGAACTACTAGAAAATTAAGTGGTAAGTCCCCTCTATGGGCAATCAATTTAGTGATCACGCCAGCAAGCCTTTATACCTCCGGTACGATATATTTGGTCCTCTCGATGAGGTGTATACATCAGACTCCACATTTAGCTCCTGTGGTTTTATTGTCGGTTATTAGTAGCTCCCACAATTCAGTCAGACTCTCTTGTATTGACCATTTATCAGTATATTCAGTTTCAGCATGTTATAAATTGGTCATTGCATTCACTTAGCTCAAAATTTTCTATATCATGTTTAGATTATTATACTTGCTTTTGTGCTTGTTCAGTTATACTTTATTTCATCTTTGTTCTATCCTACATGCTCAGTACCTTTCAAGTAATGACGCATATGTGCGCTACATCTTCTCGTGATGTACGTTTAGGTATCAGCACCCAGATCACGCATAGATCGATTCTCTCATGTTAAGCTCAGAAGATTCAGTGGTGAGTCCTCATTGTCCGAGGACAATAGTCATGAGTTTCTTTTCAGTATTAAGTCTTTTATTTTCAGTTTTGCTAGATTTAGCTGGGGCTTGTCCCAGTACTTCTAGTCAGTAAGAGTCTTATTTCATACATAGTTATATTCATCTTAGTATTGAGTTAATATTTTCATTGTATTAAACTCATTATTTTCAAATATCTCAATAATAGAATATGTGTATTCCCCATCTTTTCATTATAAATTATGATTTAGCTTCCACATCAATTTGTTATATTTAGTATGCTCATGATCATGCCATCAGTGTTAGCTTGGGATCACTTATGGTCCTAGTCCATGTATGCGTCTCGGGGGTAGCTTGGGGCATGACAAAACTTGGTATCAGAGCACTATGTTTAAGTGTCCTAGGATGTCTGAAAAGCAACACTAAGTAGAGTCATTTTCATGGGTGGGAAGTGCACCACATCTAATTAGAGGGAGGCTATGAAGTGTTTTAGGAAAAAATTCACTTTCTTAGTATTCTTATCGTGCATGAGTTATGATCTTATTCCATTCTAACTTGACGTTCTATGTTTCATATCATGTCTCCTCATAGAGATAAATCTAGTAATGGGAATGCCAGAAATGCAAACGCAGCTTCTCCAACCCCAGATCAGGAAGTCTCCAATGCTGAGTTCAGAAATGCCATACAGATGTTGGCTCAAAGTATCACTAACCACAAAAATTGGGTTCATGCTCATGTGAATGAAAATGGTGGATCAATAGAAGTAAGGGTCCGTGACTTTGGTTGGATGAATCCTCCTGAGTTCTTAGGATCGAAAGCTAATGAGGAATCTTAGAATTTCATGGATGAGATCAAGAAGATCTTTGAGGTAATGCAAGTCACTGGGAATGATCGGTTAGAGTTAGAATAATACTAGTTGAAGGACGTTGCTCATATCTGGTACACTCAGTTGAAGGAGAATAGGGGTGCAAGTGTGGCTCCTATCATTTGGGATTGCTTTAGTGAGACTTTTCTTGACAGGTTTTTCCCAATAGAGTTGAGAAAAGCAAAATTTCAAGAATTCACGAACTTAAGGCACGGTAACATGACAGTCCAGGAGTATGGACTGAAGTTTAACCAACTCTCTAGGTCTGCTCCTCACATGGTTGCTAAATCCAGGGCTCAAATGAATAAGTTTTTGTATGGAGTGTCAAATTTTGTGAAAACTAAGTGCATAAATGATGTCACTAGGAGATATGAACATCTCTAGGCTTATGACTCATGCTCAGCAGGTTGAGGGTGATAAGCTTAGGGAATAGGTGAATGAGAATAGAAGGCTAGGACTAGGAACTATGACTATTCTTAACAGAAATTTGATGGTGGAAATAGCTCGTAGAGTCAGCAAAATTTTTAAGCTCCAGCCCCTTTATCAGCTAGTGTTCCATCTTCCAAGAACATGTATGACCAGAAGGGTAGAGCACCAGGATCTAAATTTCAGGGAAGTGTTTCTGGAATCAATAATTACCCCACTTGCCTGAAGTGTGGTAAGAACCATCCCGGCGAGTGTATTGCAGGAAAAGAGGGATGTTTTAGGTGCGGTAAGTCTGGTCACAGGTTGAGGGATTGTCCTTCTAGACAGGGTCAAGGAGGTGGTAATGGAAAGGCTCACTCTACAACTTCTGCAGCACTAGCAAGTCGCCCAACTCAGTAAGGAAACTCATCTGGTACAGGTGGCGGTAAGCGCCAGAACAGGTTGTATGCTCTTCAGGCTCGCCAGGATCAGGAAGGTTCTCCAGATGAAGTCACTGGTACGTTACGAGTCTTTGACCTTGATGTTTATGCATTATTAGATCCAGGGACTACTCTTTCTTTTGTAACTCCTAACATAGTAGTCCAATTCAATGTCAGTCCAAAAAATCTCTTAGAACCTTTCTTACTCTCTACTCTTGTCAGTGACCCAGTTATAGCTAAACGGGTATACAAAAATTACGCTGACACAGTCACTCAGAAAGTCAGCTCAGCAAATCTAGTAGAATTAGAAATGGTAGACTTCGATGTCATTCTAGGAATGGATTGGTTACATTCTTGTTATGCCTCAGTCGATTATAAAACTAGGATTGTTCGTTTTTTGTTTCCACACGAACCAATCTTAGAATTGAAGGGTAGTAGCGTAGCGCCTATGGGTTGATTTATTTCTTACTTTAAGGCCAGAAAGAAGATATATAAGGGTTATCTCTATCATCTAGTTCGGGTTTAGGATTCTATTCTTGAAATCCAACTCTTGAGTCAGTTCTAGTAGTCTGTGAATTTCCAGAAGTATTTCCAGAAGAACTACTGGAGTCCCTCCCGAAAGGGAAATCGACTTTGGAATTGATCTTCTTCTAGATACCCAACCTATTTCTATTCCTCCTTACAGAATGGCTCCAGCAGAGCTTAACGAATTGAAAGACTTTTTAGATAAGGGTTTCATCAAACCTAGTATTTCACCATGGGGTGCACCAGTGTTGTTCGTAAGGAAGAAAGATGGTTCTCTCAGAATGTGCATTGACTATAGAAGTTGAACAAGGTCACAATCAAGAATAAGTATCCCATCCCCAGGATTGATTACTTGTTTGACCAACTTCAGGGTGCTAGTCACTTCTCAATGATAGACCTCCGATCAGGTTATCATCAGCTTAAAGTCAGAGACAGTGGCATTCTGAAAACAGCCTTCAGAACTCGGTATGGTCATTATAAATTTGTAATTATGTCATTTCGACTAATTAATGCTCTTGTAGCTTTCATGGATTTTATGAATAGAGTGTTCAAACAGTACTTGGACTTGTTCGTTATCGTCTTAATTGATGATATCCTCATTTACTCTAGGAATGAGAAAGAACATGGGAGTCATTTGAGAATTGTTTTACAGATTCTCAAGGATCGCCAATTATTCGCTAAGTTTAGCAAATGTGAGTTTGGGTTGCAATCCGTAGCTTTCCTTGGTCACATTGTATCCAGCGAAGGGATCCGAGTAGATTCACAGAAGGTAGAAGTAGTGAAACAATGGCCCAGACCTACCTCTGCTGCAGATATCAGAAGTTTCGTAGGTCTAGCGGGTTATTATAGAAGATTCGTGGAAGGATTCTTCTACATAGACTCACCATTGACTAGGTTGACTCAAAAGATGGTCAAGTTTCAATAGTCAGATGATTTTGCAAAATTGAAAACTAGATTGACTACAGCTCCTATCTTGACTCTACAAGAGGGTTTAGATGGCTATGTGATCTCTTGCGATGCATCCGGAGTTGGCCTTGGTTGTGTGTTGATGCAACGAGATAAGGTTATAGTGTATGCCTATAGACAGCTTAAGGTGCATAAGAAGAACTATCCAATTCATGACCTCGAGCTTGCAGCAGTGGTGTTTGCACTCAAGATATGGAGACACTATCTATATGGTGTTCATGTAGATGTGTTCACTGATCATAAGAGCCTTCAATATGTGTTCACCCAAAAAGAGTAGAATCTTCGCCAGAGGTGATGGCTAGAGTTCCTTAAGGATTATGATATGAGTGTGCATTATCATCCGGGTAAGGTGAATGTAATAGAAGATACTCTTAGTAGATTATCTATGGGTAGTGTAGCCCATGTGAGGGAGAAAGGAAGGAGCTAGTGAAGGATTTTCACAGGCTTGCTTGGGAGTTCGCCTTATGAGCATCTCAGATATTGGTGTAACAGTTCAGAATGGGGAAGAATCATCTTTGGTAGTCGAGGTTAAGGAAAAGCAAGAAAGTGACCCAATTTTGCTTGAACTTAAGAATGCAGTCCAGAATCAGAGAGTGGAGGTTTTCTCCTAAGGGGGAGATGGTGTGCTTCTCTACCAGGGTAGATTGTGTGTTCCTTATGTGGGCGAGTTGAGACAGCATATTCTTGCTGAAGCCCATAAATCTAGGTATTCTATTCATCCGGGTGCCACTAAGATGTACCGTGATCTGCGGGAAGTCTATTGTTGGAATGGCATGAAGAGGGATATAGCAGACTTTGTGAGTAAGTGCCCCAATTGCCAGCAAATCAAAGCAGAACGTCAGAGACAATGAGGTATGACTCAAGAGATAGATATTCCTATTTGGAAGTGGAAAGTTATTAATATGGATATCATCACAGGGTTACCGCGTACTCGCAAACAGCATGACTCCATTTGGTGATAGTTTGATAGGATGACTAAGTCTTCTCGCTTTTGGGTGGTCAAGACTACAGATTCGGCAGAGGACTATGCCAAGATTTATATAAATGAGATTGGGAGATTACATGGGGTTCCTTTGTCTATTATCTCAGATATAGGTCCTCAGTTTACCTCTCATTTCTGGAAGTCATTTCAGAAGGGTCTTGGTACTCAAGTTAACCTTAGTACAACATTTCATCCACAGACGGATAGGAAGGCAGAGGTACCATTTAGACCTTAGATGATATGTTGAGAGATTGTGTGATCGATTTAAAAGGTAGTTAGGATGATCACCTTCCTCTTATTGAGTTCGCCTACAACAATAGATATCATTCCAGCATTCAGATGGCCCCTTAGAAGGCTTTATATGGGTGTAGATGTAGATCTCCTGTTGGTTGGCTCGAAGTAGGTGAAGAAGCTGTGATAGGGATAGATTACGTCCGTTATGCTATGGAGAAAGTCCAACTCATTAGAGATATACTTAAGACAACCCAAAGTCATCAGAAATCTTATGCAGATGTAAGGAGAAGGGAACTAGAGTTCCAAGTTGATGATTGGGTTTTTCTGAAAGTCTCACCTATGAAAGGGGAGTTGAGATTTGCAAAGAAAGGGAAGCTCATGTCTAGATATGTAGGCCCTTACAAGATCTTGAAAAGTTTTGGCAAGGTGACATATGAGTTAGAGTTGCCACCATAATTAGCAACACTGCATTCGGTCTTCCACATCTCACTCTTGAAAAAGTCTGTCGGTGACCAGCCTCTATAGTGCCATTAGAGATTGTGGCGGTGAAAGATAATCTTTCTTATGAGGATGTACCAGTTGAGATTCTTGATCGTCAGGTTAGAAGGTTGAGGAACAAAGAAGTCACTTCAGTCAAGGTTTTGTGGAGGAGTCAGTCCGTAGAGGGAGCTACTTGGGAAGCAGAAGCAGCCATGAAAGCAAAGTATCCTCAACTTTTTCCTTCCGATTCAACTCCAGCTTGAGGTTATAATTTCTCTTCAGTTTGCCAGTCATTCATGCATAAATTCAGTCTTGGAATCATGTTCCCTTAGTTTGTACTTGCATTTTCAGTGCATTTGCATATTCTCGGAACTCAATTCCATCAGAAACTCAGTTCTCAGTGTTTAGTAGTAGGGTTTGAAGCTCTCTCCTTCTATTTAAGCTAGTTTAGTTTTCATTCGAGGACGAATGTTCCCAAGGGGGAGATAATGTAACACCCCTTATCCAAAACAAGCCAAAAATCAGCTTTACGGAAAAAAAAATCTGCAGGTGCAACCAATGGAGGCATCGACGTACCGTGGCCTGACCACCGCTCTGTCCTGCACATCCATCGATGGGGTCAGAAACTCCCATAAATCTCAGCCCGAGAAAATTGGTTAAGTCTTGGTCGACGGACGGACCTAGGGTCCGTAGTCTATGACCATCGATTGAGACCCCATTCTCCTACTCCCTAACAAGAGTCACGGATTACCAGCACAGTCCGTAGGTGGACCCACGGTCCGTAGGTCTTACCATAGGTTTGAATTAGCAGGCAGTTAAGGGGGAAGTGCAGTTTGGTCAACTTCCAATGGTCATAACTCTTAGCAAAAAATGAATTAGGTGTCCCATTACCTACCCACATATAGATAATTGAATTAGCTTTCCAAATCCACCGACGTTGCTAAAATCGTACCTCCGAGTAAAATTTTTTGTCCATTTTAGTAAAGTAATGTTGGACAGTCCCAACCACGAACCAAACGACGGACCGTCAATCCTGGTCGTCGTTTGGTCCGACAACAACTTACCCAGGGGTCTTTTGATCTTTTCCCACTTCGTTTAAACCTTAAGATACGTCGTTTTAACCCTAAATCATCAGATTTTAGTCAATTTAATCCTAGACACATAATTAAAACTTACCTAAGTCAAATCATTAAATCAAAATTTAGAAAATTAGAAACAAGAAAAGAGATAAAGCTCAAGAACCCTAGTTCAAGAACAAAGCAAGTTTCTAGCAGTTCCAGCCCCGAAATCTAAGTGTTTCTCCGTGAATTTTATCACCAGTTATGTGGATTTCACTGGTGGGTTCCTTTCACCCGTTAGGTCCCTAGTTATCAGTCAGATTCTTGATTCCCATATCATGAAAGTTTCTAGAATTTCATGAACCTATTAGTTATATGGTCCAAATCAGATATCATGTTATTATTCAGTTTATTGAATGAATTTCAGAACCCTAGCTATTTATTACTTTAGTTCTTGAATTAAACATGCTAGGTTAGATATTTCAGCTATTTAGTCATACAAGACTCAATTTTTAATGCATCATTATCAGATTAAATGTTGCATTCTCAGTTTACATGTTCAATTTTGAGCTATCCAGTAATTACAGAAAACTCAGTCATAATCAGTTAGTACATAATTCATGGGAGTAACATAATACCATGTTGGACTAGGGTTCAGTGTACCCAATTATTTTCAGATTTACTAACCAAGTAGGTTGTAAGTTGCTTCTGTGGGAAATTAGTTTAGTGATCATGCCAGCATGCCTTTATACCTTTGGCAAGGTTGGGTCTTCTCAATGGGGCGTATACATAGGACTCCACATTTAGCTCATGTAGTTTTATTGTTGGTTATTAGTAGCTCCCATAGTTCAGTCACACTCTCTTACATTGACCATTTACCAGTATATTCGGTATTCAGTTTCAGCATGTTATAAATTGGTCATTGCATTCACTTAGCTCAAAATTCTCTATATCATGTTTAGATTATTATACTTGCTTTTGTGCTTGTTTAGTTATTTTTATTTAATATTTATTCTATCCTACATGTTTAGTACCTTCCAAGTACTGACGCATATGTGCGCTACATCTTCTTGTGATGTATGTTTAGGTTCTCAGCACCCAGATGACACATAGATCGATTCTTTATGTTCAGCTCAGCAGATTCAGTGGTGAGTCCTCATTCTCCGAGGACAATAGTCATGTTCTTCTTTTCAGTATTTGGTCTTTTTGCTAGATTTAGCTGGGGCTTGTCCCGATACTTCTAGTCAGTTAGAGGCTTATTTCAGACATATTTAGATTCAGCTTAGTATTAAGTTAATATTCTCATTGTATTAAACTCATTATTTTCAAATATCTTAGTTATATAATATAGGTATTCCCCATTTTTTCATTATAAATTATCATTTAGCTTCCGCATCAGTTTGTTATATTTAGTGTGCTCATGATCATGCCAGCAGGGTTAGCTTGGGATCACTTGTGGTCCTAGGTTCTGTGTCCGCGTGTCGGGGGTAGCTCGGGGCGTGACAATTAACGTGTTGAACTTTTTCATCTTTGTGTGCAGATAGAGCATCCAATTGTGATTTAATGTTCCTATATGAGAATGTTGATTTTCCACCACAACTTTTGTTACATTTAATCCTTACGGAAAATCATGTTGGATACTAGTAGATTCCTCTTTTTTCTTTCGAAGAGAGTCTTCTTACTCTGTCATTCTCTTTGGTGTTGATTGATTAGTAATAGGTTTAGGAACATACTCGAGAACTTTCATGGATCATGGCTTTGTTTCAAGTACCAAATCCACAATTTCATCACTACTTATAGAAGGGTAAATATCTTTCAAATCGATCATGATTCTCTGGAAAAAAAACTTGTAGTATGGCAAAACAAGTAAATGATATTGAATGTTACTAGAGTATAATTTTTCTCACATTGTCATGGAAGGGTATAGAACTTTATAATTTTTCTCACATTGTCATGGAAGGGTATAGAACTTTAAAATCGATCATGATTTTTTGGGGAAAAAATTAACGTATGAAAAAAACAACTAAATCATATTGACTGTTACTAGAGTATATGCTTTCTCACATAGACATTGTGAGCTTCTTGAGATGACCAGCCTTTTTCACTTGAATAATGAGTGTTTTTGTAGAACCCAATTCTATCGGATTCAACCCCCTCAGCCTTCTATTCATCCTACATAATTAAAAATAAATGATTATTAGTATTGCCAAAATATAGTAATTGATTCGCTTGTGTAGATATAAGGTTATCTCTCGAGATTCAATGTTATGGTTTTCTGATATTATGGCGATGCTATAAGACTACTACTTACCTTAATCACTAGTTCACATGTACCAACACAAATAATAAAGACGGGTCACTGGATTTTTTACTATAATCAACAAAAAGTAGATGAACTAGAAACATAACAAATCAAAATTAGTAAACCATACTATCGTTTCTACACACCAAAGAATCAAATTGAAAAGGAAAAAAGTTGTGTTTGAAATTTTCACAATAGTCGAGGCAAAAGATGTATATCACTAGTGCAATATAATTTCCTGATTATACTTAAAATGAGTTACTACTCTATTTCTAGGAAAGTGCTTTTATGCATTGAGAAAATTTAATAAACTGTTGGAAATATCAAATTATCCCTATCCAAACACAATGAATACATGTGTTTGTTCACAAAAAGGTGTGCAAAATAATTTCAACGTTAAAATACCACTAGGAAGAAAAAATATGTATAAGTTACAATTGAAGCACGAGAAACATAATCTTTTGCCTCTATTATGAGTTCCTTCTTCTTGTTTGGACGCGTAAGAAAATTTTTCGCAACTATCCCCAACTCATTTGAGAGTTTGGTTGATTGTATTGCCTTAACTGGCCTCCATTTACCACTAGGGATCTCAACAACCACATACTTCGCCAAAGATCTTTTAATTTTTTTAAGACACTCTGTTCTAGTTTTGTGTCGACTGTTGTTAATTGTAGATATATTATCTAATGAAAGTATAAATAATATCCAAATTGTAAGATAGTGGTGAAGAAATAATATAATTTCTAAATTTTTCCATCAAACATGAAAGCGACTAATCACTATGCTTTGATTAACTTTAGAAGTCATTTACCTGTGGTAATAGCTAAAGTACATTTATTTGGCTCATCGATAGAATAAGTAGATGAAACAGTTTAGCTAGTAAGTGTATTTTTCTTATAAATACATCCTCTTGGTGCCATAGCTTTACTTATATTCCTGTAAAATTTCAAAATATATGTATTACTTGATGCATGGTATAGCGACTTTATCTCTTAATTTAGATCGTACAATTTATTAATTTTCACATTTGTTTCTTTCTAGAGGGTGATTAAACACGTTACAAAATTGCAGAGAATAATTTTAAGAAATTATTTAACAATATAAAAACTATTTGTTTTGCTCATGATTTATGTTTCGTCACAGTACGGATATTTGTATTTAGAACCTTACTTATCCTGCACGAAGTTCTCTTCTAAGAATAAAACATATATAGAATACAAAATATCTTATGGTTTGTAATCCCTAAAATCATCTTTCAAATACAAGTTTGAATATATTAATGATCAGTCAAGAGAACTTTTTTTACACATGCATTTAATAATAAATTATTTTCACTTTTAATTGAGACTTTAAACACTAATTTTTTGTAGTAATTACCTCGGAAGATTCCAATTATATTCTTCTTCAATGGGTGAAAGCCTGGTAGTACACTTTGGAAAATCAAGAAAAGTTTATGAGATATAATAAAATTAAGTTTAACAATTAAATTTTTTATTTAGCAAAATATTTAAGGATCAAAATAATAGAAGAAGCAAATTGTTGCTCAATGATACTAATTTTAATGTAAGAGAATGGAAAACAAGAAGACATGCATAAATTACCATGTAGAAGTCGGAGATAAAACAAAATTTTAAACTTCTTGGTATATATTGTGTGATACGATAGTTTTTTTTTTTTTGTCTCTTGTCAACAGTTTTGAGACACAATTGGCGCCATTGTCCTTTAAAATACGATAAAAAATCTTCGAACGGATCTCTTCCCCTTTGACTCTTTTGACCATGCATAACAAAATAAGAGGGTATAATAGACATAGAAAAAAAATTATGAGTTCAAAAAATTATTTTCTGAAAATCATGCTTAACCAATTGAAAAATTAAATTATCAATAGAGTAAGTCAATTGTAAGATGCTTATTGCATACCAGGAATAAATTTTTGTTTTTCTTTATTAGGTGCTATCTCCTCAAAGGTGTTTACTTGATTCATTATTGTTTTGCCTTAATTGTATACTTTAGATATCTAGTTCTCTAAATTATTTGGAGAACTCCAATTATATTCCTCTTCGAGTGATGAGAGGTTGTGTGTATGCCGTAAAATGAAAGGAAACTTGATCATCTAACTAAAATAATTATATACAATATCAATGGACTGGAACCATATTTCGGGATAGTTTGAAATACCTTGTATATGGTAATAATGAGCGGAATTTTATGCTTCTTGTTACACCTTTCTTCAACCGACAATAATTCTAATCTTTTTCATCAATTATCAAAATTTTTGAGCCACTATCGGTGTTGTTATCCTTTTGAATAAGATCGGTATCTTCCGAAAGACTATCATTACTTGGGATAATAGTATGCTCCAACCCACCTTATAGTCATGCAAAATTTTCATCAATTAATAAAACTTTTGAGCCACTATCGGTGTGGTTGTCCTTTTGAATAAGATCGGTATCTTTCGAAAGACTATCATTACTTGTGATAATAGTATGCTCCAACCCACCTTATAGTCATGCAAAACCAAATGAGAGGAAATGAAAAACATAGACAATAAATAATAATTTGAATCCATTGATCTAAAATTATACAATTCTTCGCCATCTACAAATAAAAACAATTTAAAAGAATTAATATACGTCAATTGTTTAATGTAAAATTTCGTAGATACCTTTGAAGTCTTGTTGTTGTTGGTGTTGTGTTTCAAATGGTTAATCCCCTTGAGAGTCATCTTACTCTTTTTCATTTACACTTTCATTATATTGTTTAGATCTCTCATTATTTATCACCTCCTTTGAACTTTCCAATTGATTTTTGTCCAATGACATAGAAAATTTATTTTATAATAAAAGACCACGAATAATGAATTCAAAAATTTATGTAAAAGTAAAGTAAAATCATACCATATAAACAATCTTGCATTCATCTTATTATATAGAATGAAATATCATATATATATATATATATATATATATATAT
>NC_028643.1:33721187-33766442 GCF_001406875.1 Solanum pennellii
TATATATATATATATATATATATATATATATGAAAATGTTAGGTGCGACTGAGTGGCGCTCCCACAAACAAGAATTCCCTTTTAAATTTTATTTATTTTCTAAAATATCCTTCTCCTATAATGAAAAGTTGGAACTTTTATGAAGAGTAACAACATTTCTGTAAGGTTCTGACTTTTACGCAAAGTTGTGACTTTCATACAAAGTTGTGACTTTTATGAAAAGTTGTGACTTTTATAAAGAGTTGCGACTTTAATGAAGAGTTGCGACTTTTGTAAAAAGTTGCGACTTTAGAGTAGAGTTGTAACTTTTATGAAAGGTTGTGACTTTTATGAAAGGTTGTGACTTTTATGAATGGTTGTGACATTTACGAAGGGTTGAAACTTTTCCAAGTAGTTGTAACTTTTCCGAATGAGGCACAATAAACATTTGTGCAAGACACCCTTTGTTTCTATAAATAGAGGGATTTCCTCTCATTTTCAAACAACGAAAATTGTATACCTTTCTTCTTCTTTTCTTCTTCTTTCTTCTTCTTCTTCAAAACTAAGTATTGTGTTATTGGTTCATGTTGAATGGCTGACTGACACCATTGCTTATGTTATAGATCTTGGTATGTATTTTTACAATCATTAATTTCTAATTATGTTATTAAGGATAAACGATAAGATAAGTTACCTTTATCAACTATATATTTGTGTACTTGGTTCGTATTGACTGGCTCACTGACACCATTGCTTATGTTACAGATCATGGTATGTATTTTTAAAGTCATTAGTTTATATTTATGTTATTAAGGATAAATGCTACGATAAGTTACCCTTATCTCAAAAAAAAAGATAAGATGTAATAAGTTTCATTTTCCTTTACATTATTACTCTTTGTTATCACATAATCTTATAAGTAAGATAATATAGTGCTTTAGTTTTAATGACTGATAGGTTTAAACTATTATTTTATAAATTTTGTGATATTAACGGGTGAATTTACTTGTTAGATATATGTATAGTAGAAACAAAAATTACGGTAATAGTGAGTTCAATGGTATTTGAACTATTCATTTTTCTTTCCCTTATTCCTTGTTGAACGTGATAATTTGCATATTTTACATCTTTGATTGAATGTTTTGAATTCTTACTCCGTTTGTTCTTGTTTGTTTGTCTGACCTGTTTGCAGTTCACACTCCCCTTGATAAATATTAATTAAATATTTATCATACCAAATTATTGTTGCTAATAACACTTTAAAATTTTAAACTCAACCACTAGTACCCCAATTAATTAAAAACCTTTCTTCGTCTTTTCTTCTTCTTCACAACTAAATATTTGTGTACTTGGTTTCTGTTGAGTGGCTCACTGACACCATTGCTTATGTTACAGATCTTGGTATGTTTTTTTACTGTCATTAATTTCTAATTATGTTATTAAGAATAAATGATAAGATAAGTTACCTTTGTCAACTAAATATTTGTGTATTTGTTTTGTGTTGAGTGACTCACTGACACAATTTCTTATGTTATAGATCTTCGTATATATTTTTAAAGTCATTAATTTATATTTATGTTACTAATGATAAATGATAAGATAAGTTACCCTCATCTCAAAAAAAATGATAAGATGTAATAAGTTTTATTTTCTTTTACATTATTAATGTTGTTATTGTGTAATCTTGTTTATAAGATAATATAGTGTTTTAGTTTTATTGAATGATAGATTTAAATTATTATTTTATAAATTTTTTGATGTTAAATTCTTACGTGAAGCACGGATAAATTTACTAGTTATATATATAGAAGAAACAGCTACGACCATAGTAGTGAGTTCAATGGTATATGAACTGTTCATTTTTCTCGCCCTAATTCCTTGTTGAATGTGATAATTTGCATATTTTTCATATTTGATCGAATGTTTTGAATTACTCCCTTTGTTCTTGTTTGGTTGTCTGTCCAGTTTGCCTTTCACACTCCCCTTGATAAATATTAATAAATATTTATCATACCAATTTATTATTGCTAATAACACTTTGAAATTTTAAATTCAACCACTAGTACTCCAATTAATTTAAAAATAACGACTTACTCATAAAATTAAAATTAAAATAATAATTAACGTGCAAGCTTAGCTACTTACCCTCTTGGTCCTCTCCTATTTGCCTCCGTTGTGTTCTTCAATTTTTTGATTCTCATTGGAATTATCTTTCTCATTCATTTGCAATTCAATCATAAGAGTGTATACTATCAAATACAAAAAGAAAATTTATAAATGAATTAATTAACTTAATGATTCATTCTTAAACAAAGTGAAATCTTCCCTCCTTTCTATTGATTTCAAAGTTGAAAAGTAAATAATATAGTTTTGACCGATTCGAGAAATTTGGGAAAAAAAACTTTGACTTGTTTTTATTTTAATAAAATTATAACATGACAAATATTATCAAACAAAGGAGGAGGAGGTCTTTTTTTTTAATCGTTATGCTTTTCACAAAGCAAACTTAATTGTATAGAGACTATATTCATACAAAATGTAGAACCAAAAACTCCATAAGACATAAATAATCAAAATCTAGACTGGACATAGGAAAAATTAACTTCACTAAAAATTCAGGCATAAATGTGGGAATAAACAATGTTAAACCAAAAAGAGACACATATATATTTATTAGAGATAGCCCAGAAAATGAAAAGAACCTGGAGAAAATGAAAAAAATACACTAAAAAAGATTTGCAAATGTAAGTAGGCATCTCACCAAAGGAAATGCAAACCTGCTAATTTATTTGCCTGAAAACAAAGAAGTGAAAGAGAATATCTCGTGTTTTATAAGTGTACACGAGGATACTGAAATGTTCCCTTGAAATATATATTTTATGATCTTTTTGAGATAACTGATTTTAATTTTGTTTAACTATTCTTTCCATTCAAACTACTAATAGTACTCCCTTCAAATAATTCTCAAAAAGTTAATAAGAAAAAGTGTATTCAGCACTACCTAATTTAATAAGCATATACATGCATTAATTGTTTAACTTTGACCAAACGAAATCAAGTAAGTCTCACAAAGTTAATCCTATTTAATACCCCCTACATCCACTTTATATCAACATTGACCAAAATTTATGATATATATATATATATATATATTTTATCATATTGAAATGCAAAAAAATATATATTATAGTATTTTTTGTATATATTTTTTTTTTTGAAAATCTTAACTTTTTGTTTAATATGTCGAATTAATGTAATTTAATTTAACTTTAAATATTTTTCGAACTAATTTTTGAAAAATTAACATGAAAATTAAAACTAGATTGAGGTAGTATTTAATTTGAATAATCAAATTCTATATAAAAATTTAAGTTGGTCATTAAATTGTGATAGAGGTAGTATTTATTACCTTACAAAAAAATACAACGACAAAAACGACATTTGCAGTTAGTTTTGCCTTAAGTTTTTGAGTTTTATGCTACATGGAGAAAAAGATAGAATTAAATGAATAATTCAATAAATCAGCTTCTTTTCTCTTGTATATATGTTTCGCGTTGTCCGTTAAGTTAATTCATTGAACAGTCGTGTTAGATACTCTAGGGTTAGGATACAAAATAAAATAAGACTCTGATATTGTCACGGCCCTAAGTCGGGTCAAGATGACTCCCACTACAGCCTACTGAATGGACAAGCGTAAAATCCAAGTGACAAGATTGAGGAAGACACAGATTATATAGAACATAAGTAATAAAAGCGAAAGACAAGAATAATTGATATAGAAAGAAGAGTCGCCTGTGAGTGTGTGTGTGGTACACTACAAAATGTACAAAACAGACCCATAAGTGACCAAGAGAGAAACTAACACAAGATACCGAAGAGAGAGTGAATTGACAAATCCAGAATACAACATGAGAGTTAGTACAAAATAAAGACATTACCAAGTCTATGAGCACTAGGAGCTCACTACAATCAAGCCAATGATAGCTACGGGATATCCGAATGCTGACTCAGGGTGGGTCAAACTAGGAGCTACATAAAAAAAGATGCAGAAGTGCAATATAAGTACCATACACGGGGTACTTAGTAGGCATCCTAGGAAGACCGAGATCAGAAAAATTAAATATAAATAAGGAGCACGATGATACTAGCAAGACTAGGGAAAACTTAGGCATAACAAGAGAACACTCGAGAATAAATCAATAATATTAATAACCAACTACAACTATATAAAAAAAAAAAAAAGACAATCCACACACACAAAGGCAGACTCATGCAACAATACAATGTAAGACTCAACATAAGGAAGATCTTAAGCTCGTTTAAAAACATTTAGCCACTTGGAATGGTACCTCAAGCTTAACTTAAAGCGAACAACCTGGATAGAAGTATCCACGGGTTTCCTAGAATGGCACATAAATCTTACCAATAATCATAATATAAGTATCCACGGGTCGCTCAGAATGACTATTCGAGCTTACCAATACCACGAATACATGTATCGATGGGCCACTAGGGAGGGCCTATCAAGCTTATCAACAAAATGAAATCTATGTAGTAGACTATATCCCGAGCCTAATCCAATAGGCTTTCCGGAATGATACATCGAGATCATCAGAGTAAAAGCAGTTGAAAGTTGCGATAAAGTGAGAAGAAGGGCCCTTGTTGCTACTTTGATTTAAAACTGGTCTCAAGGACTTCCAACTAGTTAAGGTTGATTTCCTTTTGAAGAATCAAGTCCTTTTCCACAAAAAACTTATTCAAATAGAAAACCCTAAGAATCACAATGACATTCAACCTATGAAAAGCACACATAATTAGGAAGTATACCTATCACACCACAAGTTACGAACCTAGGACTTCTTTTAATCCCAGATCGGGGCCTCAATCCCAACAGTTTAATATAAAAAAAGTCAAAATTTGAGGTCTTACACACATTAACCAAAGCAACTAAAAACAACCAAACCCCATGTTCCACACAACCTGGAAGCAAACTCTAAGGAGACGAACAACACAAGGATCACCTAACTAAGGCTTCTCTGACTAAAATAAGTTTAAACAACCCAACTAATGTCCAGAACTATCCAAGGATAAATAAACTTAACGAAGCCTAAGGTTTCAACCTAAATCATGTGATCGTGCCCAAATATGATCAACCCAACTAAGAAAAGACTAAGAAAGGAAGTTGTAACCTAACTCCAGGCCGAAACAGTGCACGAACTACAACTCCAGTAATTTTCCCTTCTAGAGAGCGTCAAATTAATGCCAAGCTATCAAGAACACAACAAGAAAGGTTATACGAGTCCAACTATACCCATACCACTTACATTAATTTTGGAATTGAAATTGGGCCAAAATAAGGGCACGAATCGACGCAACCAAATTACGAAAAGTAAATTGTCATAATTTCCTCTTTTGAAAGAAGATCAAATGCTTGTAATATGGGTGCAAACGGAACTCAATTTGTGCCTCTTATAGAAAAATTACAATACTTTTAAGTTTAGAAATTAGGGGATTTGACGTCGAAAAAAATTGAATAACAAAATTAATGACATAAAAGCATGGAAGAAAGGGAAAGGAAGACACTTACCTTTGAATTATAGAAATTGACAAAGAATAGCTCCAAATTTCTGAAGGTCGAGCGTCCCAAGTATCAAGGTTTTTAATGGAAGAAAAAGAAGAAGAATGGGATTTTAACCAAGCGATCTTCGTCAAAATAGCTAGAAGTTTGCTTAAGCGGCTAAATGTTTGTGAAATTGGAGCTGACCTAAGAGGCATCCTTCGCTTAAGCAGCCCATTGGTCTCTTTAACGGCCTTCACAAAAGCCAAGGGAAGGTCTCTTAAGCGAACCTCGCCCCTCTAATGCCCTTCGCTTAAAAAACCTCTTGGTCTCTTAAGAGCACTTCACTTAAGCAATCAACAATTTGTTTAAGCCATCGCACCAGACACCAGATATTTTAGAAAATGGCCGAAGTGTTCAAAGCATCGAACAATCCTTTAGAAATTACTCAAAATGCAAAAGATACAAAGCTAAATTGGAAACAACTTGGAAATGACATTCCGAACTCAACGAAATCGATGAAACATCCATCTAACCTTATTTCGTCAAAATCTTGATCAAAGTCGACACCACAAAACTCCAAAAAGCTAAAATTTCCCCTCGAAACCCTCGAGAATCAAACCAAAGATCATTTTCTACCAAACTCGGCATTTTTGGTCTTACTGCATGGAAGGAATTAGATTTCGAGCATGTTTACAGAGAAATATGTCCGAAGTTCCTTTTTAGCTAAACTCACAAGGTCACACCAACTCTAAATGAAAGTTGAAACCCAAACAAATCATCTCACTTGACAAGATTGTTATAAAGATGATAAAACTAACAGAATTTTGATCCAACGTCAAAATCTTCAGATGTTGACTAAAGTCATCTCTCTCAAGAATTAAGCTTTTGAAACATAAAACTCTCACAAAACTCAATCAAACACCTCGAGGAGCATGCCACCCAAACCAACACACCACACAAGCTATAAGGAATCTACAAGAAGGGGTAAAATAGGAAAAACACATAAATGACTCCAAGTGTCATTACAATAAATACCTCTAAAACTAATTCTGTTTGTTTAACTAAGTCAAAGAAATACTTGAAGGATAAAATTATGAGGATACCATATCTACACATCCAAATCAGTCTCCCAAGTAGCCTACTTGACCGGATTGTGCCTCCACTAAACCTTCACTGATAGGATCTCCTTAGACTGCAACTACCTAACATGTCTGTCTAGAAAGAGCACATGCTCATCGTCAAAACTTAAAGTCTCATCAAGCTAAACTGATTGTCATTGAAGCATGTAGGACTTCTCAAGAACATACTGCCTCAACATAGAGACATGAAACACACGATCAAAACTGGAAAGTTTAAAGTAAGGCTACCTCATAAGCCACATCTCTTACCCTCCTCAGAACATCAAAAGGGTTGATCAACCTTTGGATAAGCTTGGCCCTCCTCCTAAAACTCATTACGCCCTTCATGTGTGACATCCACAAGAACACATGATTTTTAATTAGGCACTCTTAAGGTTGTAGCCTCTGATACATATAGCCCTTCTACCTACTTTGGGAAGTATGGAGTCTCTCCTGGATCACAGAGATAATATCCATAAAATCTCTCAAGAAGTCGTTACCACATGGCCTAACCTTAAAAACATCTAACCAATCCACTAGGGAACGACATCTCCTACCATATAATGCCTCGAATGGTAGATTTTATTATATGAAAACTCCTACAAAGCCAAAGACTAATCCCACTTACCACTAAAATATATTACACAAGCATATATCACATCATCAAAACCTGAATAGTCCTCTCAAACTGCCCATTGGTCTGAGGGTGAAAAGTTGTGTTAAAGTCAACCCGGGTACCCAACTCCCTTTGAATAGACCTCCAAAAATGTGAAGTAATCTGAGTACCAAGGTCTTAAATAATATATATTGGTACCCATGCAAATGCACTCTCTAAGATAAATCTGAGCCAATCTCTCTAGTGTATAGACTGTCTGAACGAATAGAAAGTGAGATGACTTGGTCAACTGATCAAAGATAACCCAAATAGAATCAAAGCCTCAGAATGTACATGGAAAGCCTACAACAAATTACATGACCATATTAGAAATAATGTTGTATTGATTGTTTTGATTAAAGTGTAGAAAATGTTTGAAAAGTATTGGTTGGTGAGCTAAAGGTCCAATCGGCTCTTTCGGCGAGCTCGACCTATACCGCCATTGGACTCAAGACATTTTCAAATTGGAGTCTGTAAAACTCGGCATGTCCAGGAGCAACTTGGAGAATCACCGACCAGGTCAGCGATCAGGATCTAATCTTCCATTTGGACCCTCAAATTAGCTAGAGGTCCTGTAAAAACCTTGGTGAGGTAAGTGATCACGTGGAGTATCACTGAGTTGGTATGAGAGCGATACTAATGCCACCAAATTGTCAAGAACTGGAAGGTTCTTAAAATACCAAAGATTTAAACTTCCAACTCTTTAACTTTCCTTCACTTTTGAAATTCCCAAACTCACACCCGAGCATTATTTTCTATATTTTTTGAATTTGTTTATTGTATTCGAGTTGTTTATCCTGTGTTAGGAGTGTATTACTTTTTTGCGTAACAGTTGAATCTTTATTATTCTATATAAAAGGTTAATATTCGAAACCATGAGTTTATTGTTAGTATTTTGTACTCAATCACAACGATCTTATCTTGTTGTTGTGTGTTAGAGTTCATTGATTTTATTTTTTTATGAGTATGCTTGTGCTAATTCGAGAATCTTTCCCGCAAGATTTGTATTGTTAAATTCCCTTAATTTTGTGCCTTAAAATTGATTAAATCTTGTGGGGTAGTCCTTAAATATTGTTTTGTCTAGTTAGGTGATGTTTGAGTAACCCATATTTACATGTTGTTTGGTCTAGTCATATGACATTATTCTTAAGGGAAAAAAGTCATCAAATGGCCAAATTTGACAAAAATGATAGATGTCTGAGTATCTCGAGGTAATGGGTGTATTGGTTCTTGTTTTGATTTAGTAATTATATTATTTATTCTTTGATTTTGTTTCTAGGGGTTTTGAGGTTAAATTTGAGAAGTTGGGTTGAAAGCAGGCACGTTGAGTCGTTTGGCAAGCAGGGTTGACCTCACAAAACCACTCGGTGGTTCGCCAAAGTTTTCCATCTCACCTTTAATTTCATAATAAATGTGAAGTTTGGTTTTGTAACTTTTAGTGAAGGGCATGAGATCGCTGAAAGCACTCGGTGACTCGCTGATAGTTCTTCTTAATTGCCATTTGTCTGCCTCTCTATCCCTTAATTGCACTATAACTTTCGGTGAGCTAACCCTTGCTTGTCGATTGACGTCGGAGATTTTTCAAAATCCCTTTACATCGTTGAAATGCCAAATTTTTCTGAGATGTTAGCGCCTATCCTTTTGGTAAGCCTGATCTAGCTCGCCAAAGCAATTCGACGACTCGCAAACTGGTTTGCAAGTTTGTCTACAACTAGTTTTCAACTGTTTTTATTGAAGTGTTTTAACATCTCCTGATGTTTTGTAGGTATGGATAGACCAAAGGTTTCTAGCAACGATGTGCCACCCCCGAAAGAAGGATAATGGGATTAGAATTAATAAAGATTTAGCTGCATCCAGGGGAAAGGCAAGAAAATTTACCACAACTGGCGCGAAAGGAAAAGGAAGGAAACGCACTTGTGTCACTGGGGGCCAGCTTCGACAGTGAAAACATCTACGCTACACACCTCACAACGTATGAGAGTGAGCGTGAGAACCATGAGCCTCAGACTATAGCTTCTAATGATGATGAGCTAGTAGCAGCACAAAGTGCAGAGCTGTGGTCCAAAAGAATGAATGGTCTGTCAAAGATTAGGAATCCTCAGTGCACCAACACTTCTCTTCCCATTCCAACACATGAAATGGTTCTTGCAACACCAGTTCAGGGTTCTCCTCCCAAGTCTAAGAACAGGTTAAAGATTGAGGGGCTGAGGACAATTAATGAGGAGAAACGTCTATCCACAGATGGGGTAATTGATAGTTACCCAGAGACTATGAGATGCTTAAAGTCTCATAATTTTTCAATCATCACCAAACCCCATGGCACATACATTCCTAATTGGGTCCGGGAGTTCTACGCTGCTTATAAGGCCTTAATACCATAGATAAGTAAGCGTGCAACAACATTCAAACGAGTTGACTATGTTGTTGTCCGAGGAAAAGAGGTCAATTGTGATAGTGAGGCTATTAATATGTCGTGAATTGTCTCGCCGACATTGATAATAAGTGTAAACATCTAATTAGGACAAAGACTCTGGACAATATGAATAAATGATTTACCCCTCTTATATCAGATAGTACTCCCAATTGGCTGGATATCGGAGGACCGATTGAAAAAAGGATCTTAACATTGATGTAAGGTTCTGGTTTGTCTTCATCAGCATAACTATCATATGATCTCGGAATGAGTTGATCCTCCATTCACTAAGGTAGCATGTCGGGGTTTCATCATAGACGAGACCAGGATAAATGTGGGGATCACTATCTCATTTAACATGGTCACGAGGGCCAAGTAGCACCAGACCTCTGTTCGCTTCTCGGTGTTCATCACCGAGCTATACTGATGACTCGAGTCCCTAGAGATGAAAAGATGGATGTGGAAGTGATTACTACATCCTCTACTCATGTTCCAAGGATTGAGCCAGAATAATTAAAGGATAAGGTAGAGAAGAGGAAGAAAGCCACGGTGCACTCTTTCCCAATTGTGAACATAAATTCACTACCTGTAGACGCATTTCTCCATAATTCAACCCCTGGGACTTCAGGTACCTCTACTGTTGCCCCTTATGACACCCCTAGTTCCTCTGGTGCTACATTGACTACAGAGCTACTGTTGTTGCTGTTTCCCCGACTCCAGTCACTCAAGCTATATTACAGCGGAGGGGGCAGCTTGACAATTTTGTCGATCATCATGCTGCCTAACTCAAGGCCTCCATTTTGGGCATAATTCAGACTGTCGTGGATGATGTTTTAAAACCATTGAGTGCTACAATTGAAACACTTGCAGCTAGAATAGCGGTGTGTGAGTGTGGCCAAGGGGATTAAGGTAAGACATAAAACAACACTTAGGCACTACTGAACTACTACTTCACTTTATGAATGGCTCATCTGGAGTCTAAAACTTGACAACTCGAGTTCTGCAATCTATTGATTAATAATAGGCATGGAGTCATTCCATACATAGAATGACATGAAAATCTACCATGTCTAACTCTACTAGATCAACCATGGTGCTGTTGTGACTGATAAAAAATGAAAGTCCCGATAAAATCTTTCTTCTAGAATAGACTCCCCAACAAGTGCAGAAACACAACAGGGTTCACAATGTGTTACAGGAAGAATCTCAAACGGATTTGCAACATAAGTAGTTACAAAAGATAAACTTTCTCCCGGGTTAAACAAAGCATAAACATCAAAAGTAAAGACTTCGATTATACCCATGAAAACATCTGAAGAGTTCTCTTTCTCTTGGCGGCTAGTGGTTGCATAGAGATAATTTGTCCCTCCGCTAGTACCAGAAGCCTTTTTGGTTTTTGAAATTGTGATAGACTTGAAACATCTTTCTGTTGACCAGACTTATTCCCAATCTTTGCTTTCTTCGCTCCTCTCTGTCCTTCGGATTTTTTTCCTCTACCTGTTTCACATAGACCATTAATCTTGAAATATCCATGTCCCCGATCAACATTGCGACCCTACATTCTTTGCTTGAACCACAACCCCAGCCACCAACAAACAAGCTTATACCTATCCTCATATCCTTAATCATATCAGAGCATAGCGAGACAATTGGGTGAACTTTAACTCATACTCATGAACACTCAAGGAGACCTGTTTCAGAGTAAGGAACTACCATACCTTTGCTTCCTTCAATTCTTGGGGAAAGAAATGCTCCAAGAAGGATTCTTCAAAGAAACCCCAATTGGATGTAATGCATCCTTATCTTTGTTCTTTTCCACTAATGGAACCAAGTCCTAGCCACATTCTTCAGTTGATAAGCGACTAGTTCAACCCTTTCAATATCAACGATATATTCACCTCAAACATTTTCTTCAACTCTTCCACAATGTTTTCTCGATCCTTAGTAGTGCATGAACCACAAAAACTTAGGGATTCATCCTCATGAATTCCTAAATTCTCGAAGTGTCATCCCCTACTTGTGGAGCTCCCCCTTTTACCAGATTTGATTAGTCACCGCTTGGCTTAGCATCCGGATAGCCTCACGAAGTTCAGCGTTGGTGACTTCTCCTTGAGTTTGCACATTCGGTGCATTAGGTACTTTTTGCTCGTCAACATTCCTTCTGGTTGGACGACCTCTTTCTGTTCTTCATGGAGGCATGTTAATCTGAAAAACGTGTAAGAAAAAATTAGAGAGTTACTTTTAGAGATAACCTCTAATGCACGAAAGGAATATGAAAAAAAGGGAGAAATTCCTAAATGTTGTAGCCTCTTAATCATAGATGTGGCGCGCTTCACACCGATGACTAAGACATTACAGACACGACTTCATTGACTCCTTAGGAACCTTGAACCTTTGCTCTGATACCAGCTTTGTCACGCCCCGAGCTTATACCCTAGACTTGGCCGGCACACAATTACTATTGCTGATCTTGAGCGAACCCTTGGTCTGGCTCACTCAACTCAGCCAAAGACTTAACTTAACTCAATTATCAAGTAACAAACATTCTCACTAAAAACACTTAAAACATAATAGATTGGTTAATATGGCACTTAATTTTCATAGTAAAACATCTACAATACAAAGATGAGACTCAAAACTAAATTGTATAGTCATCTATGAAGCCTCTATGGTACTAGGATGGATGTTCGGTCAGACCCCGCAACATTCTATTAAAGGAAAGACTGGTAAGCATAAAATATATATCCTCCATAATGATAGGAGTCTCACCACTAACTCTGGATGCTCAAACTTGATCAACCGCATTGCGTGCTAATCTTTGTTACTGTGTCTACATCATAAGACGATGCAGGCATATATATATAGATATAACTTGTAAAAACAGTGTAAACAGCTTAGTTCATTAAAGATAATGAAATAACAAACTCAACTTTATTTATAATGAAAGTAATATTGTTTCTATTGGATATTCTCTAACCGACAACCACCACTATGAGCCTAAGTATTGATACATCGTCTCGTCCACGCTGCTAGAAATATTGTATACTTTGTCATCGCATAGGACTCCTTAACTTAGTAAATCCACTATCTTAACTTACGTGATCATCTAAAAGTATGACTCGTTAATACCCATGATGGCTACATGATTTACACCGGGACCTGAGTTAATATGAACTCATATCCCCACATCGGTGCTCAATACTACTCCAAAAATATATTTTGCTCATGCTTTTAAAATAACTTCCTTTCTTTGGGTTGAGATGATTGCTCAACACTTAGCTTTAAAAGCCCCTTTGGAATCAATTTTCCCTTTTCTTGTTCAAAACTCTTTCGGGAAATCTTAGTTTCCTCTCAACTTAAATTTAAAACATTTATAAAATTTCTAGGGAATACTTTGTTCCCTTATATCCTTTGAGATATTAACTCAACTTTTACTCTTTACTTAGCTTGAAACTTGGGTATTAAAAACAAAGTTAAACTGTCTAAATAAGACGGTTGAAAACCTTTAAGAACTTTACTTAACTTACTCCTTAGCCTTAGACTTGACTTCTTAACTTCCTTGACTTTGATCTTAACTTTCCTTGAATTGTATTATAAATTTAAGGTTCATGATCTCATGTTTATGGATGATTTCATAATGTTTAGATGTACCTATGAGTGTTGGAATCAACTAAGAAATGTGGGTACATCACTAAGGAACTAGTACAAAAATATAGGGAAAGAATGGGGTCTCCAGGTGACCTTAGCGCTCTAAGAGCCTGTCGGACAGACTTTGCTCTGAGGCGCTCTAGGTGGTGCAGCACGCCAGGGCCTGTCAGATAGAGCCTACCCTCAGGGGCTCTGGCAGGCGTGACGCCGTGGGGCTTGTTAGACGGGACTTCCTACTTTTCTTCTTCGTTTTTCATATCTAAACCTTTTAAACTTCTATGAATCTCACCCCAAACACTTAGGATCACTAAATACCTCAATACCTAATTGTTTAGACTCGTTAAACAGCCTATAAACACGAATCAGAACAACTAAAGGTATGCTACAACTCAACCAACAAAAATTCAACAATAGTTCATCAAGAACATAAATATTTATCATTCAATCTCTTCAAAACTCGTTTAATTAATCATATTGGGGTGTGGGTGAACAAAAACAACGCATTAAGATCTCACATACCTGAATAGGGATCACCCCTAACGAACTCCGCTAATATCTCTTGGTGTTCTTGGTGAAATCTTGATCTTTCTCCCTTCTCCTTCTTCTCTTCTATTCTATTTTCTCCAAAACCCTAAGCGTAAAAAGTAATTTTCTAATCGAAACTAAAACTTGGTTTTACCGCAATTAAACCCTTAAAACAAATTAGGAAATATTAGGGTGAAACGACTAATTTACTCTTACTAAAATCCGGATTGGACTTCCCTAAGTCAAACAACCCAACTTTCTACAGGCATATCTCCCTCATACAACATCAAAAATGAGAAAACTCGATGCCGTTGGAAAGATCTTCCCTAGGACTTCCCATCCATATAATGAAATGCCTTAACTCCTACTGAACTAGAAGTTATGGCCGTTTGTAATGACCAAAACTCACTTTTTAAACTTAGGAAATTTTCAACATTTGTCCTATTCTTTCCAAAAATAACTATTCTTAGTTTTTTGGTTTAATCCTAGCTATTTCATATTACAAAATGTTACAATGTTACAAGAGCACATAGTTCAAGTATACTAGGGAGCCTATGAAGCCATGTCTGTGGAGTCTTAGTCATCGTTGTGAAGCGCGCCACATATATGATTAGGAGGCTACAACATTTAGGAATTCCTCACTTCTTTTATATTCCTTTTTCCTACGTTAGAATTTATCTCTAAAAAGTTTCCCTCTAAATATCGTTATTACGTGTGTTTCAGGTTATCATGCCTTCACGAAGAGCAGCAATAGGTCATCCAACCAGAAGGAATGTGGAAGAGCAAGAGGTACCTAATGCACCGAATGTGCAACCTCAAGGAGAAGTCACATATGTTGAATTCCATGAGGCTATCTGGATGTTAAGCCAAGCGGTGACCAACCAAGTTGGGAAACAGAAACGAGATCGATAAGAAGAGGCAGACACCTTAAGGATACATGAGTTCTTGAGAATGAATCTTCCCAGCTTCACCGGTTCTAGGACTATTCAGCGTCTGGAAAAAACTTTGTAGAGGATTTGAAGAAGGTCTTCGATGTGATGCATGTGGTATACGGTGAGAGAGTTTAACTAGCTTCATATCAACTGAAGAATATGGATAAGATGTGGTTCGATCAGTGGAAGGAGAACAGAGATGAGAATGCACCACATCCAAGTTGGGCTTGTCTTGAAAAGGCCTTCTTGGGGCATTTCTTTCCCCGAGAACTCAAGGAAGCAGAGGTACGGGAGTTCCTTACTTTGAAATAGGACTTTTTGAGTGTTCATGAGTATGGGTTAAGGTTCACACAACTGTCTTGTTATGCTCTGGAGATGGTTAAGGATATGAGGAGCATAATGAGCTCGTATGTTGCTGTCTTGGGTCCTGCTTCAAGCAAAGAAGGTAGGGATGCAATGTTGATAAGCGACACAGACATATCCAGGATGATGGTCTATGTGGAACAAGTTGAAGAGGAAAGATGAGGGATAGAGAGGGTTACATGAATAATAAAGCTATGAGTAGGAATGAGTGTGGTCAACAGAAGGGTGGTTCAAGTCAACCACAACTTCAGAAACCAAAGGGTCATGCACCATCATCTCCTAGTGCATCTACGCCCAGAAACAGAGGTGAGTATAATGGCAGGAATGTGCAGAAAGCCAGTTCTAAGGTAATGTGGTACAATGCGCTCAATTACACCTCCCTAAAGAAGTATAAGCGGTCGTACTAAGTGTAGAATCCAAATAGTAGGTTGGGATCGATCCCACGAGGAAAATGGTTTAGACTTAACTTCAATGTACTAATACGTCTATTTATCTAAGCTCTTTCCGAAAAACAATTAACTAAAGGGGGGGGGGGTTTTGTGAAACAAGTTTCTTTAATACTTCTAGTAAACAAGTAAGCAAAACTAAAAATTTAGTCTTTATCAAGTTGTGAGGTGATATACCGTGGTTTCACGGTATTTTTAATGCTTTTCCTTAAGTTTAGTGTTTGTCCAAAAGCCTTTTTGTATTAATTTTTATGTAAGTTTCTCTTTATTTGCAGAAAATCTATCTAAAGATGAACGCAGAAGTTTTTGACCAAGAAATGCAGAAAAGTACCACCTACGGAGCTTGTGACGGTCCGTCGTGCCTGTGACAGTCCGTAGGTGGCATAGTAGTGAAGCTGCTGAAGGAAGATGGGGAAGTCTGACCAAGTGTGGGGTTACGAAGTGCGTGACGGACCGTCGTAGTCATGACGTCCCTCCTGCTTGTTCATCGTGAAGATCACAGAGTAGTTCCAGTACCCAAAATTCCAAAGAGTTTAAGTGTTATGGAACGAAGACCCTCAACGGACCGTTGTGCCTGTGACGATCCATCATACCTGCCGTCGAGGGTATTGAAGAGAGCAGCAGAAGAATTTGAAAAGTATGGGTCGACGGAGTCCATGACGGCCCGTCGTGACCACGACGACCCGTCGCGAGGTCCGTTGACCCAGCCGCGTTTTGACAGATTCCAGCAATTAGAGTCCTTTTTTTTATTAGGTTTTTGTTTTTTATAAATAGTTCGAAAAACCTCATTTTTGGGGTTAGACTCTTGGTTATTTTAGATTCTTTTGTGTATTAGACTTTGTGATTGTTATTACACTTTTGGAGAATCTTTAGTCTTTGATTAATTTCAGTAATTGATTGTTGGTGATCTTGTTGATTAATCAAGTAAATTTCTGTATTTTATTCTTTCTCATCGAAGTAAGTGCATGAATTCTTATATCATATATATGAATATTATGATTATGAATACGGGTAACTAAACTCCATAACTAGGGTTGTGGGAACCATAGGCGAATAATGAGGTAAAAGCTAACTAAAATAACAATTCTAGAATAGTGTCTACCATGAATTGATAATTCTTTCTCTTAGAAGTCTTTTTAACGGATGGCCAATGTTAGAATTTGCCTTAATGCTATTTGTCGGACCAAGGAGGTAGATAATAGGAAAATAATTATCAACATAGATTTATTGTATACTATCTAATAGGCTAGTATTGATTGGTACTAGGTAATAACTTAGTCAAATATCAAATACAATGCTTAATATGAGGTAAAGGTCAGGGTTAGAATAGAAATCCACGTAGCCGGACCAAGGTGCGGAGTGAAATTTTCTAGATGCCGCACCAAGGATTTAGAAATACATAACTTATCACTTTGCGTGCAAGATACTAGGAAAGAACTGTTATAGTTAGAATTATCAAGTAAGGAACTGTGGGGAACACGTAAAACCCTAGTTACTTTTATTAATTGATTAAACTCAAATATTTGAATCTGTTAGTTGTCTCCTTTAATTTAACTAGTTACTTTCATTCATTTAGAAGTAAAAAACCCCTTTTATTGTCTTTGTTTTCCAAGGAAATAATTGACTAAATAGTAGTAATAATAGATTGAAGTTAAGTCTGAACTATTTTCCTCGTGGGAACGATCCAAACCTTATTAGTTGGGTTCTTTACTTGATACGACCGCTTTACTTCTTATTTGGGAAGTAAGTTTGAGCGTATCATGAGGTAAACTAGGGTGTATATGTTCCCCATAGGTTCATAACTCCGTATTCCTAGCAATTACAATTCTTCCCTAGTGTTTTGTATGTAAAGTGATAAGTTAGGCATCTCAAAATCCTTGGTCCAGCATCTAGAGAATTTTAACCCGTACCTTCGTCCGGATACGTGTGTATAAGAGACTAACCCTTACCTTTACTTCATCTTAAGCATCATAATCGATGTATGGTTTAGTTATTACTTTGCACCAATCAACACTAGCCTAATAGATAGTATTCCACTAAATCTATGTTGATAATTCTTTTATTTTTTACTACATCCTTGGTCCGGAAAGTAGTAACAAGCAAGTTCTAACATTGGCCACCGCTAAAAAGACTTTTTAATGAAAGAATTATTAATACATGCAAGAACCTATTTGAGAATTGTTATTTAGCTAGGTCTACTTTGTTAATCACTCATGATTCCCACAACCCTAGTTGTGGATTTAGTTACCCATGCAAGCAAGAACACAATTCATGGTTGTTAAGAAATAAATCATGAACTTACTTTAAGAATTTGAAGAAAACCCACAAATCAACTTGAAATTGCAAGATAATACTTGAAACCAAATTCTGAAATTGTATTATTGACAAAGTTTGCAAAAACCAATCTCCAAACAAAACAAGAACAACAATAACAATGTCTAACCCCAAAAATGAGTTTTAAACCCTATTTATAGAAAATATTGTCCTAAATTAAAAGGAATCGAAATAAGGAATATTTTTCCAAACACGCGATTGTGTTCGACAACCCCTACTGACGGACCGTCCATGATCCATCAGTCCAAACTTAGAATATTTTTTCTCCTTTGGATGACATCATTTCTGAATAAATCGACGGACTAACAACAAAGTACGTCGATGCACTTATGGTCCGTTGATGCCCTCCGTCGCTCCATCCTTAGCGTTTCCCCAACTTCGGGTACTGAAACATATTTGATCATATCGAAGGACGGTCCGTCGATCCCTTCCATAGTTCCACACTTGGTTAGATTTCCCCGAGTTTCTCCATTAATCTGAACTGCAATTGACAGTCACCACCTACGGACCGTCGCTTGAACGACGGGCCATCGATGGCCTTCGTAGGTTGCCTCTCTGCATCATTTTCCGGCTGCCTTCTGCATTTTTATTACGGACATCATTCCTACAAAAAAAACAAAAACATATTAAAACTACTACAAAAAGGCTCTAGACACACACAAATCTTAACCAAAAAAGCATTGAGAGCACCGTGAACCACAACACATCAACACCCTCAACTTAAATTCGTTGTTTGTCCTCAAACGACACACTATGACTCAAAACAACACTTGTACAAGAGTATACTCTTTTAAGCTTTCGCAATCACATGGCCATCAATCTCGACTCTTTCTCTTATTTAGTGCATGCTTACGCTCTCAGGTTTTAAAAAGCTAACTCATGTGGATTATACCATTGACACAAACTCACCATGAATAGACAATTCTACTATTTTTCCTCTCACCAAGGTACCAAATTTCCGATATTGCAACTAGTGTCCTTACTTCAAAAGAAATCCTCATTTTTTGTACAGTGATTTCAAGTTTGGTTACAAGGATCTTTATTCAACACTCACGCTCAAAAACAAGTTCATAAATAGCTAGTACTCGTCGCCATAGGCTTGCCCTTATTTTAACTGCTCAAGTTTACCACATTAGACTCCTAGGATCACGATAGGACTTTCTTGGCTTTTAATATAGGCTCAGGTTCAAGTGTGATACATTTAGGTATATTTTTCGTGTATTTTTGCCCTCCTTGACATCTCCTACAATCTTCCTACCTCTTTTCATTGCCTTTTTATGCCCTACTTTTCTTTGTTTTTTATCTTTTCTTTGCTTCCCTTCTTTCTATATGACTCATATTTATTTTTCAACTTTTTCCAACTCTTTTGTTTCTTTTTCTTTTACTTTCTTTTATATTTCATCCACATTGATAATTTCACTAAGTCACATCTTTCACTCACTTTTTATTTCGTTTTCAACATTCAACTCTTTTCATACCCATTTTTGGGTTCTCACTCATAATAGCAACCATCAACTCATGGTTTTTCCATGATTTAAATTACACAATACACGAGGTGGGGTCAGGTCCAAGACGAGGTTATTTTATGCATTAGACACCCTCAACTTAGGCTTTTATCCTCGGTTGAGGTGCTCATGTCCAAGAAGGTACCGGGGACAAAACATTAAACCCTGGGAAGGTGAGTTAGTGAAGAAAAAAATAGGTGTACTATGGGCTCAACATATTTGGATAAAAAAGAAAGGGATAAAGCTTCCATTTGGTTAAATCCATTTTAGGCTAGATGTTTGCTAATTCAAACAAGGGCCTATGATCCTTTCCTAGTATTCCAACACAGATTCCCTTTGCAGGACTAACCAGGCAAGTTCTAGCTAGGTACCAACTGTTGAACACTCCAAATTTCTCACTCTCTTGACACCTCATTACACTATCAGATTGTTAGATTTCCCAGATTAGGTGTTAGTTGAGGGTCATGCAGTGGGTGTCTATCTATGTAATTCTTAGAGCCAACACATTCAACTCATTTTCACCTATTCATGCAAGCACTTTCTAGGATGGGATATCATTTAGTTTCAGCCATCATGCTTCATCTTTCATGTGTTTTATACTTTGTACAACTAACGACATGCCGGTTCAACAGAAAATTAACCAGTCTCTTGAGGAGAAAGAACACAGGCATGAAAACCCCAAGAGCGGATTGTGAGTTGGGCTACTCAGACTTCACCTCACCATTCACTTTGCATTTACCCCACCCTTAACATAAAGAGAATTCCATTGTCCCAAATGCATAAAAAAATATAAGTACATAGTGGTAGGTGAAGCAAACTGAGGCACATAGCGCCGACGATCTCTAAACAAGTGGGCGGGTCCGGTTTCCCCAAACCCGCAACAAAAGTACTTCAGTCACCCTCAATGGTGCACACAGCAATCTCCGCACCCTCACTGGTGCTCATCTCACCGGTCCATCTCTTGTGCCCTCATCTAGTTAGCCTCCTTATCTATTAAATAAGCTCTCCTCGCAGCCTCTAGATCCGTATATTCTTTCTTCTTTGCACGGGTATCATCTCCTGTCTTAGTAGTGCGACTAGAATAGTGCCTCTTGTCACAATCACTTTGCTTAGACTGTGTCTCAGCGGGGAATTTGAACAAGGAATCAAGTATCGTGTCCTCCGCTATCTTGATACTCCGCTCCCCTTCATCTCTAGGATAGCGTCCACATTAGCCCTCAAACTAGCAATTGCTGCCTAAAGAGTAGTAAGGTCAATGGTGGGGGCTGGTAGTGCTAGTACCCATAGCTCAAATGTGTCAACGCGCTGGTGAACCGCCTAAATCTTCTGATCAGCCTGCAGGCCACCCTCTTCTATATTTTTTCCTCAGCCACGGCGATAGATTTTTGCATCCAAGGCTGCATATGATTTAGCAGGGTATCCATTTGGGCCTCTAACTTCTGGACCCGCGCCAAAGGGAATAGTGCTACTGATGGGGGAGTGGACCAGGATGAACTGGGCGCTCGACTGGCGGCATGGGTGGTGTACATGGACTCTGAAGTAGCAGGATCATCCCCTTGGGTTAACACCAATATTTCCGCCAAGTTCTCACTCAACTACTACAACTCAACTCTAGGCCCTCTGCCTGGTGTTTCTACATTGGCCTCATCCCTGATGAGATCAAATACAACCATTCTCGCCGGACTACGGATTATATCACAAGTGGAAGATAAGACGAGTTAAGGGGAAAGTAATTGAGGTCTTGAAAGCCCTCTCATGGATCACCATGATCAGCAGCTTCGCAAAGTCAATCTCCAATCCTGCTACCAGCACCGCCCTATCCCAAGTAAGAATATTGCCAGCATTTTTTGACGATAGACAGTATTGGACTAACAACCAAAAGAACTTAACCGTGAAGGTGAGGTTGGCCTTTTTAATTAACCCTTGGGGGTATAACACCCAGTTTGCGCTCTCACCCTCAATCGTCAAATGTTGAGCCAACCATGTTTTCATATTTTCCCACTACTCGACTGTCGTCTTAGATGAGCCACTTTTGACAGTCTCCCACCGGTAGTCGAATTCTTGAGTCACGGGGCCCGCTATGTCTTATTGGTCGGTGGAGAGTGTCTTGCGAAGATGTCTACCTTAAAGCCCCGGACTAACATAGGAAGCATAGAACTCCTCGACTATCTCCTCACTGTAGGTACCCAAACCCCAGTCCATCTACTCTAACTTGTGTCGGGTAAACAAATTGTGAACCTCAGGGACAGTATGCAAGATCCCTGTAAGAACCAACACTCAGCTTTTACCAACCGATTCATCACCCCCTCTCATTCAACATCTTGGTGTCTCTGCATATTTGGTGTTTCCCTTCGATGCACCACCCGTTGTGTTCCTCAGCAACGGGTGCAGGTTCATCTGTTCAGGGTGTGGGTGCAGGCTCCGAGCGATTAGCCTCATCAAATGAGACTTGTTCCTCTTATCCTGTGGCTTCCTGGGAAGCGGAACCAGATGTAGTGTCGGCATTTGACCCAGAAGAATAGGCTGACTTGGAGGCAGAAGCAAATTCAAAGCCTGATGCTCCTTTAGATCTAGAGGTAGCCCCGGAAGGTGAGCCACTCAGTGTGTGTTCCTCATACGATTGGGAGGTAGTGACTTCGCTGGGAACCACCTTCTGAGGGGTACCCGTAGTGGCTCGTGATGCTGGTATGGGGGTGGTGGCACCCGGGGGAACATACTCTAGATCTTTTCCATTGTTGGAGGTAGAAATCATACGACAATACGGGTCCAAAGACTTGGACTTGCCCCTCGAGTAGACGATATCCTTTTTAGGTGCCATTTTTACATGCATAGCAATTGTTAGTCTCAAGTAAACACTACTAGATACTCAAACAATTAGACCGAAGACAAAAGCTTTCATAACACAGTATAGTTCTGTAATTTTAGGACGAAGGGCACTATCGATGGTCCGTCGATAGGGTTTGTCTTCCAACATTTAGATTATTCAACTTACTCAAAAAATTTCAGACCTCTCAAATCGAAACGACGGATGTGCAGAACGGCCCGTCGATTAATCGACGGACCGCAGTCCACTTCCATCGTCTAACACTTAGAATTATTTATAAAATAAATGAAAACAGGTTCTTTGAATAAAATGACGGACGTGCAGAACGGTCCATCGATCAATCCACGGATAGTAGTCCACTTCCGTCGTTCCAAACTTAATCACTTTTTGGATATTCCAATCGACGGACCCCATCGACGGACCGTGGATTCATGAACGGTCCATCGACAGGTTCTCGTACTGTTGGCCTGAGTCAGAATTTCAAACCTATTTGCAAACTTCTTTTTTGGACACTTTTAGACCCATTCGAGTTTAGACAATACATTTTAACAAGAAAGAGACCATTTTGTCATTCCTAGAGTTTCGATTTCAAGTATTTGGCCTACTAAATCACCCATAGTACGAAACCCTCAATCGGATTTGGAAAACACTACAACAATAACAACATTTTAAGCAGATTATAAAACCATACAACCACTTTCTATTATTTCGAGGGACATATTACACAAGTACTAACATCCAATTTTAGTTAGATTAGTCCCTCAGTCAAGACCCACATTCGAATTTTTGTTAAACACCATAAACGAGAATTCAAAGTGGAAAAGAAATCGAAATACCTTTAGTTCTGAGTGGTGTGGTTATGACATGGACTTTTACAGTAGCCTACGCGCCTGACTTAAACACCGGCCGAAGAACAACGGAGACCAAAGAGAGTTTGGGAAGAGAGAGTTTTGGGGAAGAAGGCAAATTGTGATTTGGGTTTGATATGGAAGATGGAATTATAATGGTTGATGAGAAAGGAAGTAAATAAATGAAGATAAACGGTTTTGAAAGGAATTTTAAAAGATTTGGAAGGTGGTAATGAATTCCAACCTTTATGTCCTTTAATATGACTGGCCGGGTCGTGTCGGCTCGCTGGCATTTTGAACCTACGTAATCACGTCGCTGGTGCGTAGGTCAATCGATGGTCCATCGATTGCATAAAGACTTAGAATAATTACAAGACATACATGGCATCTATGGACAACATCGACGACCCGTCGATAGGGGCCATAGACTTATGCACCAGAGCATTTTATGCTTATTTTTAGTTTTGATTCATGCACATGTAGCACCTATTAGGATATTCTTTTTTTTTTCTATACACTTTAGAGACAACAACCCTAATTACTAATATCTAGCTAACACTAGCACTCATGCAAGAATTAAATAAGAAAAACAAAATAAAACAAAACACGACAATACGATTATTCCTATAAAGAAAATATAACTTATCGTTTGCTAGAGAATGCACCTTGGTTTGCCTCCCAAAAAGCACTTGACTTAATGTCGCGGAACGACGCAAGCTTTTTGATTACTTATACTTCATCAGAGTGATAGGCCTCAACCACTTCATGGACACACTCTGCATGTCCCAGGTAGATCTTAATCCTTTGCCCGTTGACTGTGAACTTTGCACACTCCTAATTCTCCAGCTCAACCGCTCTGTGTGAGAACACTTTAGTGATGAGGAATGGCCCTGTCCACTTGGACTTGAGTTTTCCCAGAAACAAGTGTAGCCTAGAGTTAAATAGAAGCACCAAATCACCTACCGCAAATTCTCACTTTTCAATCCTTTGGTCGTGGTAGTTCTTCATCTTCTCTTTGTAGCTGGTTGAACTTTCATAGGCTTTGAGCCGAAACTCATCGAGCATATTCATCCCATTTAGTCTTTGGTACGGTGCTTCTTTCCAATCCATCTTCAGTTTCTTCATTGCCCACATTGCTCAGTGCTTTAACTCGACCGACAACTGACAAGCCTTCCCATATACAAGTTGGTATAGAGACATACCAATGAGAGTCTTCTATGAAGTTAGGTAGGCCCAAAGATCATCATCAAGCCTCCTTGACCAATCCGTTCTATTAGCATTCATTGTTTTTGCCAGAATTTCCTTGATCTCTCGATGGGACACCTCAACTTGCCCGCTAGTCTGTGGATGGTAAGGAGTGGCAACATTATGGTGAACCCCATATTTCTCCAATAACCCTTTGAACAACTTATTACAAAAGTGTGAGCCACCATCACTAATAATGTCCCTAGGTGTGCAAAATCTGGAGAAGATATTCTTTTTCAAGAATGCGTTGAAACTCTTCCCTTCATTGTTAGGAAACTCTATAGCTTCCACCCATTTAGACAGGTAGTCAACTTCCACTAGTATATACTTCATCCCCTGAGAACTCACAAAAAAATAGGCCCAAAAAATCAATGCCCCATAAATCAAATTACTCAATCACCAGAATAGGATTTAACGGAAGCTCTTGCCTCTTCGAATTTTCTCCATCTCGTTGGCACCTATCACATGATTTGGTGAACTCATGAGCATCTTGGTGAATGGTTGGAAAATAGTACCCACACTAAAAATTTTTATGTGCGGTCTAGATACCAATATAGTTCCCTCCTATAAGTGAGGAGTGACATGCCTCTGAAACTCTCAACATCTCAACTTCCGGTACACAACGGTGAATGATCCCATCGGCAAAACTCTAGTGTAAGTAAGGTTCATCCGAAAAGAACTTTTTCACATCATACATGAACTTCTTTCTCTGATGGAAAGACAAGTCTAAAGGAACTATATCACTAGCCAGATAATTTGTAAACTCTGTGAACCATGGGATCAAATCTTGAGAAGCGGCCAATACATGTTCATCAGCGAATGCATCATCAATTTCAGCCTTTTATCCCACTTCACACATTGCTTTAACCTCTAACCTAGACAAGTGATTGGCAACTTGATTCTCAGTCCCCTTTCTATATTATACCTTAAAATCAAACTCTTGCAGTAATAGCACACATATAACCAACCTTGGCTTCGTATCCTTCTTCGCCATCAAATACCTCAACGCAGAGCGGTCTATTATGCCCCCTGTGTCGAGAAAAAAGGAGTGAAACTTTTCGAAAGCAAACACCACTGCAAAAAGCTCTTGTTCGGTTACCGTGTAGTTCTTTTGAGCTTCATTCAAGGACATACTGGCATAGTAAATGGGTGAAGGATTTTATCCCTTCTTTGTCAAATTACCACACCAAAAGCAACCCCACTAGCATCACATATCACCTCAAATGATTTACTCCAATCTGGGGAACTAATGATGGGCGCAGACACCAGTTGCTCTTTGAGTTATCCAAACACTTTCAAACATGATTTATCGAAATAGAACTTGAATTCCTTCTCGAGTAGTTTGCACAGACGATGTGCAATTTTCAAAAAATCTTTGATAAACCTCTGGTAAAAACCTACATGTCCAAGAAAACTTCTCACACCTTTTACAGAGATTGGTGGGGGAAGCCTTTCTATAACTTCAACTTTAGCTCGATCAACCTTTATTCCCTTCTCCAAGATGCGAGGCCCAATGCTATACCTTCTTTCACCATAAAGTGACATTTTTCCCAATTAATTGCAAGATTGCAATCTTCACATCTTTTAAGTACCTTGGCCAAATGACTCAAACATCGATCAAAGGAGTCACCAAATATCGAAAATTCATTCATGAACACCTAAATAATGTCCTCCACCATATCAAGGAATATCGACATCATACATCGCTAGAAGGTGGCCAGTGCATTACATAACCTAACGACATCCTTTTGAATGTGAATGTCCCATAAGGGCAAGTACAAGTGGTCTTATATTGATCCTCAGGGACAATGGAGATTTGATTGTAACTCAAATAACCATCAAGAAAGCAATACCACCCTTTTCATGTGAGTCTATCTAACATCTAATTCATAAAGAGCATGGGGAAATGCCCCCTCTCAGTCTACGCATTCAATTTCCGGTAGTCCATACAAACTCTCCATCCGATCACTGGCTTCATTAGAAAAATCTCATTCTTCTAATTAGGCACAACTGTCATCCCACCCTTTTTAGGCTTACACCGAACAGGGTACACCCAGTTACTATCTGCAATAGGATAAATGACTTCGGCATCCAACCACTTAATGATTTCTTTTTTCACGACCTCTTGCATAGATAGATTCAACCTTTTTTTTGGTGCTCAATACTTTGTTTTTCATTGACCATGAGTTTGATTTTGTGTGAAAAAATTACCTGGATGAATACCAATAATGTCCGAAATAGTCCAACCAATGGCTCTCATGAACCTCTTCAAAACCTCCACTAAACACTCTACTTGTTGCCTATTCAAATCCACCACAATTATTACCGACAACGTGTAATATCTACCCAAGAACACATACTTAAGATGAGGTGGTAGAGGCATAAGCTCTAGCTTTGGGGCCTCCTCAATAGATGGTTTCGCGGGTGGAGACTCGTGATGTTTCATATCTAACTCCAATTTCTTCAGTTTAAGCTGATATTCATTTCCTTCGAGTGCAGCCACTAAAGACCTATACCCTTCAATACCATCACTCTCAAAATCCACGATCACCTCCGCTAGTGCCTCGACGCCTAGTCGCTCTCCAATTTGTACCTCGGATATACACTCAACTTTGTACGATATAGCAGATATCATTTGGAGCTCACAACTCTGCTTCATGGACCTACAGATATTGAATGTTGCTTCTTCATTGTTCAACCTACACTTCATCTTCCCTTTTTCCATATCAACCAATGCACCCCTGGTGGCAAGGAATGGTCTTCTTACAATAATGGGAACCTCAAAATCATCCTCACAATCAAGAATCACAAAATCGTCCAGAATATAAATGACTACACTTTCACAAGTACATTTGAAGTATACTAATGAGTCTCTTCACTGTTCGATCGGCCATCAGTAACCGCATGGCAGTTGGCTTTGGGTCACCCAAGCCTAACTTCTTATAAATAGAAAGAGGCATGAGGTTTATGCTTGCACCAAGATCACATAGTGCTTTAGAAAAGTGTAGCAACCCGATTGTACATGGGATGGTGAAAGCGATAGGGTCTTCCTTTTTCTGCACAAGAGACCTTGCAGCAATAGCACTACAATTTTGCATGCAGTCATCATCCTCAAAACTCACCGATCTCTTCTTTGTCACCATTCCTTCAAAACTTAGTATAACCGGGAATTTGCTCCAGAGCTTCTATCAAAGGGACATTGATGGAAAGATGTTTCAACATAGTGATAAATCGGTGGTATTTACCATCTTCAATGTTCTTCACCTATCTCTAAGGGAATGGTGGTGGAGGTCTAAGAATGGGGACCACTTTGTGACACACCTCTACTTCTATCACTGTGTTGTCCACCGACTCTCTATTATTCTCTACTATCTCTTTGTCTTTCCTCATATCATCTTCTACTACAAACATCATAGGTGGATCAATGGTTAGCTTACCCCATCGAGAAGTGATCTCCATGCAATGCCCATCATTTTTAGGATTTTCAATGGTATTGCTAGGAGGAGTACTAGTTTGGCGTGGATTCACAATAGTAGCTCAAAATGCTTAATCGAAATCTCATGTGCATCCACCTTTTGTGAAATATTAGCTAAATCACCTCTCAGCTCCTTGGCATGCTCATCACTTGTGTAAAATCTCCTCATCATCTTTTGTAACATATCTTCAACTCTCGCCATACTACCTCCACCGTCCCTAGAAGCAACTTCCTGATATTCTGGGGGAATATAGGGCTTACTCCTATCATTCCTATTACCATAGTTACCCTGGTTAGAGTTGTTATTGAGGTTATAGTTCCCATATCGAGCATTTTGACCCTATCGATTGTTGTTACTATAGTTTTGACCTTGATTTCCTTGACCTTGGCGCTAATTCTCCTGATTGGAGCCTTGGGCACTTGGTCGGTGGTGGTTTAGTCAAGTAGTAACTACATTCACCTTTTCTGCACCTCCGCTCACATGTTTCAAAACCAACACTAGCTCACTTCTCATATGTGCCAACTCTTCACGCATCTCATCTGTTATTGGGTTATTTGTAGCTTGTACTGCAAAGGTTTTTCTTCCACTTTACGACTTTCTAGTGATCCAAGCCTTGTTGTTCACGAGATTTCTTCTCCAACTTCTCTACGATCTCTGCATATATGCACTCACCATAGGAACCCTCACAATAGTGTCGAGTATTGCTTTATTTTTATCGTCTTGACCCCGATAGAAGTACTACTTCAAAAACTCATCATCAATGTGGTGGTTTGGGACGCCTCTCACAAATACAGTAAATATGTCCCAAAGAGCTACTCACCGACTCCCCAAGTAGTGCCACAAAGTTGTTCACTTTATCTTTGTGCTTGAACTTCTTGGACACTCAGTAATACCTAGCTAAGAACAGATCTATTAACTGATTCCAAGTATAAATGGAGTTGTTAGTAAACTCATTAAAACATATATCGACATCTCCTGTCGCAACCCAATGACATTCATATCTAAGTCTGGATTACCCACACAACTCTTACACATAGACCTCAGTTTGTCTATGTGAGCCTGACGATCCTCTAATGGCAGTCCTGAGAATATACCCTTCGAGGTGAGCATCTGCATTAGGCTACTTGTCACCAAAAATGTGCGCCCAGGTAGCAAAGGGGGTAGGGCAAGAGGTCCATCAAACTAAGAAATGTTAATGTTGCCCCTATGGTAATCTGAGGTCTTGGTCCTGGGGGATGCATCCTCAAAGCATTCTCCATATCAACTTGAACTTGATTGTGTGCCTCAACCTGTAATGGAGGTTGACGAATTGCCCCCATCACCTAGATTGGCTGGGTTTTGTTGATTTTCCATTCTTTGCAGTACACGATTAAGTTTAGGATTGAATGGAATAAGCGGTTCTACTTGTCTTTGTGTACTTGGAATACACTAAAGCTAGACCAGATAGAGATAAAAAAAACATAAGGAAATTGTTGACTAAATATCAATAGTGTATTTAAAGTTAATCTAAAAGCCACTTTCCTCGGTAGCGGTGCCGAAATTTGATATGCTCAAATTACTCCTCCCTAAAGAAGTATAAGAGGTCGTATCAAGTAAAGAACTCAACTAGTAGGTTTGGGTCGATCCCACGAGGAAAATGGTTCAGACTTAACTTCAATGTACAAGTATGTCTATTTAGCCAAGCTCTTTCCAAAAACAATTAATTAAAGGAGGGTTTTGTGAAACAAGTTTCTTCAATACTTCTAAGTAAACAAGTAACAAAAAGTAAATATTTAGTTTTTATCAAGTTGTGAGTTAACCTAGGGTGCACGTGTTCTCCGTAGATTCATAACTCCATATTCCTAGCAATAACAATTCTTCCCTAGTGTTTTGCATGTAAAGTGATAAGTTAGGTATCTCTAAATCCTTGGTCCGACATCTAGATAATTTAACCCCGTACCTTGGTCCGGCTACGTGTGTATAAGCGACTAATCCTTACCTTTACTTCATATTAAGAATCATAATCGATGTATGACTTAGTTATCATTTTACACCAATCGACACTAGCCTATTAGATAGTATCCCAATAAATCTATGTTGATAATTCTTTTCTTATTAACTACATCCTTTGTCCAGCAAGTAGTAACAAGGCGAGTTCTAACGTTGGCCACCGCTAAAATACTTCTAAATGAAAGAATTATCAGTACATGCAAGAACCTATTTGAGAACTGTTATTAAACTAGGTAAAAAATTTTAATCACCCATTGTTCCCACAACAATAATTGTGAATTTAGTTACCTATGCAAGCAAGAACATAATTCATGGTTGTTAAGAAATAAATAATGAAATTACTTTAACAATTTGGAAAAACCCAGAAAATCAACTTGAAATTGCAAGATAATACATGAAACCAAATCCGGAAATTGAATTATTTCCAAAGTTTGCAAAACCCAATCTCCAAACAAAACAAGAACAATAATAATAATGTCTAACCTAAAAATGAGATTTTAAACCCTATATATTGAAAACATTTTCCTAAATTAAAAGGAATTTAAATGAGGATAGTTTGTCCAAAAATGCGGTCATGATCAACGACCCCTACTGTCGGACCGTCAATGAAATGACGGTGCGTCAACTGCCTCTGTCAGTCCAAACTTAGAATATTTTTCTCCTTTGGATGTCATCATCTCTGAATCAATCGACTGACCAAGAGCAAGTCCGTCGATGCCCTTCGTTGCTTCATCCTTATAATTTTTCAAACTTCGGGTACTGGAACTATCTCTGATCACATCAATGATTTAGCAGTACGGTCCGTTGATCTCTTCCGTAGTTCAACACTTGGTCAGATTTCCTGAAATTCTTCATTAGTCTGAACTACAATCAACGGTCACCACCTATGGACCGTCGATTGAACGACGGGTCGTCAATGGCCTTCCTAGGTCGCCTTTCTGCATTATTTTCCAGCTGCCTTCTGTGTTTTTTTTCTGGACATATTTCCTGCAAAACAAATTCAAAAGTATATTAAAACTACTGCAAAAAGGCTCTAGACACACACAAATCTTAAGCAAAAATATTTAAAGCACAGTGAAAACACGACACATCACCTGCATGTGGTAGGTATGGTAGAAACCACACTGGTAAGTGTCGTGATGTCCAGTCGGGTTGCTTCAAATGCGGTCAAGAGGGACACTACCTGAAAGAGTGTCATAAGAATAAGCAGTGAGGTGGAAATCCGGGCAATAGAGTCCAATCTTCATCAGTTGCTCCACCATATAGTCCTGCACCTAGAGGAGCCACTTCTGGTAATGGCGGAGGGGCAAACTGCCTCTATGCAATCACTAGCTGCCAAGAGCAAGAAAACTCTCCAGATGTTGTCACGGTTTTGATCAAAGTCTTTACATATGATGTTCATTTTTTTTAGACCAAGGAGCAAATTTATCTTCCGTAACTATTTATGTTGCAAATCAGTTTGAGATTCTTCCTGAAAATCTTTGTGAACCCTTTTGTGTTTCTACAACTATTGGGGAGTCTATTATAGCGGAAAGAGTCTATCGTGATTGTCCAATTTCCATCAATCACACGAACACCATGGCTAATATAGTAGAGTTCAACATGGTAGATTTTGATGTCATTCTAATTATGGACTGGATTCATGCCTGTTATGCATCAATAGATTGTAGAACTCGAGTTTTCAAGTTACAGATTCCTAATGAGCCAGTCATAGAGTGGAGTAGTAGTTTAGCAGTGCCTAAGGGTCGTTTCATTTCGTACTTTAAGGAGAGAAAGTTCGTTCCAAAGGGGTGTGTATCTATCACTTAGTCCGAGTTAATGACTCAATTGTTGAGGTACATTCGCTTCAGTCAGTTTTTATAGTAAAAGACTTCCCAAAAGTCTTTCCTGGTAATCAACCCAGAGTTCCTTCTAAGAGAGATATAGATTTCGACATAGACATCATTATAGACACTCGTCCTATCCCTATTCTGTCATATAGAATGGCACCTGCAAAGTTAAAAGATATGAAAGAACAATTGAAGGATTTGTTAGACAAAGGCTTTATTTGACCAAGTGTCTCACCTTAGGGCGCTCCGTCTAATTTTTGAGAAAGAGAGATAGTTCCCTTAGGATGTGTATAGATAATAGTTAGTTGAATAAGGTAACCATCAAGAATAATTACCTTCTTCCAAGGATAGATGATCTTTTCGACTATCTTCAGGGGGCTTCTTTCTTCTCAAAAATTGATCTTAGATCAGGCTACCATCAGTTGAAATGCACCTGCAACATTCATGGAACTTATGAACAGGGTCTTCACACCTTATTTATATATATTTTTCATCGTCTTCATTGATGACATACTGATTTATTCAAGGAGTGAAGAAGATCATGTTACTCACCTCATGATAGTTCAGATTTTTAAAGATAAGGAGTTATACGCAAAGTTCTCCAAGTGTAATTTTTGGCTTAAGTCTGTGGCATTCTTGGGCCACATCGTTTGTGGTGTTGGATTAGAGTTGATACCCAAAAGATAAAAGTACTTCACAGTTGGCCTAGTCCCACATCTCCAACAAATAGAAAGAGTTTCTTGGGTTTGGATGGCTATTAGAGAAGATTTTTGAAGGGGTTTCATCTATCTCGTCTCCTTTGACCAGGCAAACTCAGAATATTGTCAAGTTCCAATGGTCTAAAACTTGTGAGAAAATATTTCACGAATTGAAAAACAGATTGAATACCGCTTCAGTTTTGATCTTACTAGAGGGTGCTCAAGGTTTTGTGGTGTATTGTGATGCATCCTGAGTTGGTTTCAGTTGTTTGAAATAGGGTGATAACAGAAAGTGCACACCGCTATCTCATGGTAGAATACGACCCCTTTGGCTTGCCAGATCGAACTGGCTGTAAATTCAGGAAGAGGCACCTTTCGGTGTTGATGCAAAATGGCTAGACTATAGCTTGTGCCTCCAGACAGTTAAAGGTTCATGAGAAGAATTATCTGAATCATGACTTAGAATTGGCTGCATTAGGTTTTGCTTTGAAAATATGGCGTCACTACTTGTATGGTGTTCATGTTGACATATTCACTTATCACAAGAGCCTCCAATATGTATTCACTCAGAAGGATCTAAATCTTAGACAGAGGAGGTGGTTAGAATTACTCAATGATCATGATATGAGTATTCTTTACCACCTAGGTAAAGCTAATGTGGTTGTTGATGCTCTAAGCATGTTATCCATGGGGAGTACCGCTCATGTTGAAAAAGAAATGATGGAGTTAGCTAAAGATGTGCACCGACTTGAACACTTGGAGTCAGACTTATGGATTCCACAGAAGGAGGAATAGTGGTGACCAATGAGGTTGATTCAGCATTAATGTAAGAGGTGAAAGAGAAGGATGACCAAGATATCATTTTGCTTGACTTGAAGGCATATGTTCATAAGCAAAGAGTATTAGCTTTTGAACTAGGGGAGATGGTGTGTTAAAGTATCAACGTAGGTTGTGTGTATCTAGGATGGATGGACTCCTAGAGATAATCACGGAGGAAGCTCATATCTCTAGATATTACATTCATCCGGGTTCCACAAAGATGTACAGCGATTTGAGAGAGGTATATAGGTGGGAAGGCATGAAGAAGGGCATTGCAGAGTTTGTTGCCAAGTTCCTGAATTGCCAACAACTGAAAGTACAACACCGAAAGACGGGAGGTTTGGCTATGAATATAGAACTTTCAAAATGGAAGTGGGAGATGATTAATATGGACTTTATCATAGTCTTGTCAAGATCTCGAAGGCAACATGATTCTATGTGGGTGATTATCGATAGAATGACAAAGTCATCCCATTTCTTGCCAGTAAACACTATCTATTCAGCCAAGAATTATGCTAAGTTGTACCTTCAAAAAGTGGTAAGACTTCATGGAGTTCCATTTTCCATTATTTCAGATAGAGGTGCACAATTTATTGCACAATTCTAGAAATATTTCCAGAAAGGTTTGGGTTCAAAGGTAAGCTTAAGCACTACTTTTCATCCTCAAATAGATGGACAAGCAAAACATACTATACAAATTTTAGAACACATGTTGAGATCATGTGTGATTGACTTCAAAGAAAATTGGGATGATCACCTACCTCTCATTGATTTTGCTTACAACAATTGTTACCATTCGAGCATCCAAATTGCTCTATATGAAGCTCTTTATGGGATAAGATACAAATATCCAATTGGGTGGTTCGAAGTTGGTTAAGCAGGGTTGATAGGACCATATCTAGTTCACCAAGCTATGGTGAAGGTGAAAGTGATTCAAGAGTGATTGAAAACGGCATAGAGTCGCCAAAAGTCCTACACAAATGTTAGGAGAAGGTCATTGGAGTTTGAGGTAGATGATAGGATGTATCTGAAAGTTTCACCCATGAAGGGTGTTATGAGATTTGGTAGGAAAGGGAAACTTAGTCCCTGGTATATTGGTCCTTAAAAAATCTCAAAAAGAATTGGCAATGTAGATTATGAGTTGGAGCTACCCCAAGAGTTAGCATGGTTCATCCAGTATTTAATATTTCTATGTTGAAGAAGTTCTTGGGTGATCCTTCGTTGATTATACAAACTGCGAATATTGGGATTAAGAATAGCTTATCCAATGAAGAGATTCCGGTCCAGATTTTAGATCGTCAAGTTTGCAAGTTGAGAACTAAGGAAGTTGCATTCGTCAAGGTCCTTTGGAGGAACTAATTCGTTGAAGTAGTGACTTGGGAAGCTGAAGAGGATATGAAGAATAGATACCCACATCTATTTTAATCCGCAGAGAATGCAGATCAACATACTAAATTCTCTTTTGAGCACTTTATAAGTCTATGTGTAAGCATGATATTACTTGCTTTTGTTGTTGAGTGCAAAGATGATGTTACTACCCTTAGATTAGTGAAAGAGTTCTCATTCAAGGATGAATGTTCCCAAGGGGGAGATATTGTAACATCTCGTAATTCGGAATTGCTAGGAATAATCCTAAAAACCAAAAATAATCACTTTCGGAAATAAAGGGAAATATCTGGAAAATTTCCTAAGTTTAAAAAGTGATTCTTCGTCATTTTCAAATGGCCATAACTTATAGATCAGGAAATGTTAGGGGCAGTTCTTTATATGTATGGAAATCCCTTGGGAAGATCTTTCCAACGGCGCCGATTTTTCTCATGTTCGATGTCATATGAGGGAGATATACCTTTCAGAAGTTGGGTTGTTGGACTGAGGAAATTCAAATCCGGAGTTTGGTAAGGGTAAAGTAGTCTTTTCACCCTACTATTTCTTAGTTCATTTTTAGGGTTTATTAGGGGTAAAAGTAAGCCTTAATTCAATTTTTCGAAAATTTTAATACGCTTAGGGCATGGGAGAAAAGAGAAGAGAAGAACGAGAAAGGAGAAAAGACCAAGAATTCTTCAAGAACACCAAGATCGTTGAGTGGAATTCGTCGAGGGTAATTCATATAAGGTACGTGAGATAAATCTTTGTTCGGTTAGTTCACCCACACACACCAATTTGTTTAATTCAGCAAATTTAGAGTGGATTGAATGATGAACATGGAAGTTCTTGATGAAAATTCATTGAATACTTGTTGGTTGAGTATTAGTATGCCTTTAGTTGATTTGGTTCATGATTTCGGGCTATTTTCGAGTCTAATCTTTATGTATTGAGGTATTTAGTAATCCTAAGTGTTTGGGGTGAGATCCATGGAAGTTTAGAAGGTTTAGAGATGCAAAACAGAAAAAAAGGCAGAAGTCCCGCCTGACAAGCCTTGGGGCACACGCCTGCCAGAGCCCCACAAGGCAGACACAGTCTGACAGAGCTTGGCGCGCCGCGCCAGCCCGAACCTCTCAGGATAGTTTCTGTCCGTCAGGCTCTGGTGCCCCACGCTTCTCAGAGCGCAAGGGCCACCTTAAGATCCCATTCCTCTCTCATCTTTCCAAACTAGTTCCTAAGTGATGTACCTATGTTTCTTAATTGATTACAACACTATAAGGTACATCTAAACATCATGAAGTCATCCATCAACATGAGATCATGATCCTTGAATCCATAATCCAATTCAAGGGAAGTTAATATCAAAGTCAAAGAAGTTAAGAGTTATGGCAAAAAGTTAAGAAGTAAGTCAAAGTAAGTTCTTAAAGTTTTCAAGAGTCTTAAACAAACATTTTAAGTTTGTTTTAAGTCTCAAGCTACAAGTTGAGAAAAGAGAAAAGAGATGAGTAAAATTCTCAAAAGCTATAAAGGAACTAAGTATTCCCTAAGAGTTAAGTTTCAAGTTAAGCAAAGAGTAAAGAGTCGAGTTCATTTCTCAAGAGTTATAAGGGAACTAAGTAGTCCCTAAGAGTTAAAAGGTTTTCACATTTTGAAAAAGAAAGGAAGTTAGACTTCCGCAGAACCTTTGACTAGTTTTAGAAAAACGAAACTATGATTTCCAAGAGAGCTTTAAAAGTTAAGTTTGAGCAATTACCTCAAACCATAGAAGAAGTTGTTTTAAAAACACATGAGCTAAGTATTTTGGGAGTAGTATTGAGCACAAATATTGGGATGCGAGTTCATATTAATTCAAGTCTCCATAAACCATGTAGCCAACATGGACAGAGAAAGGGCCATACTTATTAGATGATTCCTTAGTGTTTTTTTAGCATAGACTAGTGGATCGACTTATTGAGGACTCTTTTATTCGCTTTATAGTATTTCATTTATAGGATAATGAGGTGTATTTCCCAACATCCATCCAAGTATTGTTGAGGCCTCATATACAGTCAAATAGTCAGTTTAAGTCTACTATTTCTATATTTCAAATAATTTGTTATGAGACTTAAGTGTCAGTTTGGCCAACTTATTATTTATTTGAGTTATATCATGAGACCTTTTTGTTGAGTTTAGTAAGTGAGGACAAGCGTTCGCTCAAGACCAGTATTGTTCATTGGGTGTCGACCATGTCCAGGATGTAGTCTTAGGGCGTGACAATAAATCAATCATTCTAAAATTTCTACACACCATAATCTTTAAATTAGTTATAACATAATAATTTCCGCTTTCTTAATATAAGTGTAATGACTCATACAGTCATTTATTGTATTTGGACTTGTATCCCCTATAAAACCCTTCTCTAAACTTTATATTGTGATTTTTGACTTGCGAGTATGTATGGCATGATCCCTGATGTGATCGATACACGTTCCGAGGAAGAATATCTAATTATAGGACTTAAAAATGACAAACTTGATGAAGGTCAATATTTTGGATTAGCGAACTTGGAATTGAGTTTAGCGAACTTGGAATTGAGTTGTTACCCTTCCATTAGGACCGGAGGGTATTTATGAATTAATTAGTAGCAATCCCAAGCTAAGGAACAACTATTAGATCTATATTTATCTTACTTTACAATATTTCAATTAAATAAACAAACTCGCATATGCATTATTTCAGGAAAAAAAATCAATTCCACTCTATCAAAATTAACATAAAGAAATTGAAGCAAATTTGACAGAAATGCTAATAAATACTGTCAAAATTTTAATATCTCATACCATCTATAAGATGTTCTTTTATTTACGAACTCGTATATATATATGTGTGTGTGTGTGTGTGTGTGTGTGTGTGTGTGTGTGTGTGTGTGTTTATGTATGTATTTACTAGTTTTGATGTACGTGTGTTGCACGTGAATATCAAATCATATACCACACTAATTTTTAAAATAAAGTAAATGTTATTTTTTTAAAAATCACTATTAAAATCTCTTAGTTACGCCTCTTAAATATATTTTCTTCTCTCTTCTCTTTACTATGGTACTTTGTTATTATTGTATTGTTGGTGTTCTTACTTTTAATATATTGTAATATAAATAAATATTGTTATAAAATGTTGAAGATGTAATAAATTTGATGTTTCAGTTAGCATATTAGATTAATTTAATATTCATGTCAGGGACTATTCTAATTTCACTAACCTATATGATTCTCCACGTCTATAAATCAATCTTGATGTTTTAAAAAAAGATCTAAGAACATAAAAAAAACTTAGTTTAAAAATGTGAGGAACCCCTTCATTTATAGTTAAAATGTGTATTAAAGTTTAAAAATGTAGGGAACCCCTTCATTTATAGTTAAAATGTGTAGTAATAGTATGCTCATATTGCTCCATCATAAAAAAATATAGTAGATATACTAAATAGGATGTTTTAAGAAGAAAAATAAGGAATATTTTTTTAAAAAATGTAGTTTATAACTTGGAGGAATCCCCTTTTTTTATAGCCAACAAAGGGTATTGAATTAAAAACTAGTTATTGTGCCCTATCAAAAAGATGTCATAATCCTTTAGTAACTCATGACCCTTCAGAAAGGTCAGAACTTATCAGGAAAGTCACAACTCTTTGGAAATGTCACAACCCTTTGAAAATATTACAACTCTTCTGAAAAGTCGCAATCATATAGAAAAGTCACAATTCATTTGGAAAATTGTAACTCTTCGAACATGTCACAACCCTTCACTGGTTAAATGTCTATGCCTTTAAGACATAAATAAATATAATACAGTATAAATTATAGAAGATATACAACAATTGGTTGTTTTGAGTCAACACACGCACACGTACACGCACACGCACGCACACGCACACGCACATACACACACGCACACACACACACGCACGCACGACGCACACACACACACGCGCGCGCGCGCACACACACACACTTGATGTTGACCGAATTATTTTTTTTTTTAAAAAAGTAAGGAACCAAAGAAGGATTTTTATAGTTAGTGTGACATATTTTCTTAAGATAATATTTGAAAATTTAGTAAATAACATTCTATATATATTGATTTACAATAGATTTGACTAGTCAAAAAAAAAATAACTAAACTTATCAATATTGAAACCTACCAAAAATATAACCTTAGTTATATATAAGAAAATAAACATCATAAAATAGGAAAATAAATTATTAGTATCATTAATTTATTCTTTTCCCAGTCAATCCAAATTGAATAGAAGATTAATACTACATGGAAAGAAAATCCACAATTGACCTCCAAGAAAGTAAAGTAATTATCTATTAAATTATATACTATTTGTCATTAATAAAAAAATTATAAATTTTATTTCTAAAATTAAACTCGGATTAAAAAATATAATTTAAAACAAATTACTTTCCTATGCTCAAGGAGTGGGTGGGAATCTTCGCGGATTTGACCTACATTAGGTACATAATATCAGCCTAGTAATGAGAAATAGGTGTTACTAATGTGAATCAACTAAAGCAGATCATTGCCAATGAAGTTATTTTTTATTTATTTTAGATGGTAGAAACAGATTACAAAGTGAGGAGTTGAACAATTACCAATAAGATGAAAGTTTAGATCTAAATCTATCGTTTTGATTCATTTTCTCAAGTAAAGACATTAGATATCTTTCGTAATCTATATTATTGCTTGGATCTTGCCATGTCTTTAGAACATCGTGTTCTTGAAGATTCTTGAATTGTTCTTCGAAAAAATTTCCATAACTTCATTTTTAGTTATTAGATTTTTTTTCTATTTTTGATTCCACACATCTATATTCACTTCTAAATTTCAAATCTCTCTAAACACACATTTTTCATTATATAATTCAATAAAGGAAACAAAAGATATCAAGTTATAACTAGGAAAATAAGTTTAAAAAATTTAAAATATCAAGACTAATATCATAGATGCAAAGTAAGAAATTTAGATACTAACATTAAATGATTTTAAGGTATTAAACGTTGATTGCTCGAAAAGTGAACTAACAACAATTATTTAATGCACCCAAGGGTGTGGCCTAATAGTCAATGAAGTGGTTGAGAATCAAAGTCTCTGGTTCAAAACGTGGGCCCGAAGGTTTAAAAAGTTGAAAGACCAATTTGTCTATCCAATAATGATCTTATCATATTACTCTCTAATGTAAAACTATTTCGATATAACATATGTACTAAAAAAAAACTTACCATATAATTTATGTACTAAAAAAAAACTTACCATATAATTTATGTACTAAAAATAAACTTACTTTGTAAAAAATATTTAGGTGAAACACATTTGATTAATTTTTGATGATGGGTGTATACTCTCTGTAACGACTATTTTCGGTCGTTTTGATCACTAGAACTTTTTATGTTAGAAAATACCTTCCGATAGATTTAAGTGGGTGTTTTGAACTACTCATAATTATAATTATGAAATTAGTGGGATAGTTTTGAATAATTTATTTAGTTGGTGGTTAAGAAAAGTAACATTAGAAGTAAGGTGGATCACTTTTGTTATTTTTATAATTGGTTATTTATAATAATTAGGGCAAAGAACTAGTTTGCAAAACAAAGAAGAAGAAAAAAATAAACGGAAGAGAAGAACAACGAAAAGGAGGCACAATGTAAAGGGACGACGTAATTGTCGAGGTAAAAACGCATATGTATATGTAAATTTGATGAATAATGTAGATATAGAATTTATTATTATTATATTTTATATGGGCAGATTGTGTTGCATATAGTTGCAGTGCATATAAGATTGTTTCTTTTGTTATAGTGGAGAAAGAGTAGTGGATATATATATATGTATATATATTTGAATAGGTGGAAATCATATTATTGTTTTAATATTATTTGAGTTGGATAAGAAGTAGTTAAAGTCAATATTGTTGAGGTTGCATGTTATTACTGCAATGTGTATTTGTCTTGTGAAATTGTGGAATGGATAATTTTTAGGTAATTAGTGGTCATTAATTATTCAATAATTAGGAGTTATGATTTGAAAATCATAAGATCCTTTAGAATTAAAATGGTAGCCATCAATTTCATTTATCATGTGTTTGCTGCCACTGGTTACCGTGGCTTAAAACTTGAATAATTAATATTTTTCTATCATATTATAAATTAAATTTTAACATATTGTGATAGGTAATTAAATATAAAGTGTAGTATATTATATGAATTACATTAAAGTTATGCTAATGGAAGGAATTAAGGTTTACTTAGGGAGTTTTTGGGTCTAGGCTAGACGTAGAATAATATGGATGGTTATAGGCTTGTTAACTTACAAATTATGTATATATATATTTGATAGATTGAAAGGTTCAAATCATTGAGGAAAGGAAAAGCATTGGAGAAGTAGTTACTTGACTTTAATTCTTCGGTGGAGGTAGGTTATGGTTTATGCTATTTGATAGTAAACTCTTAATAGTGATTGATATGCCTTGAATTATATTGTGAAGTTCTCTATGTACTTGACTTTGTGATTGTGTGATTTGGTTGTGTGGTTTGTGATTGGTCTGAAATCCTGAGACCGTAGAATTTATATTCTCTAACCCTCTCTATCGATGTGATGCCTTGAATAAAGAAGGCTTGATGAAAATAATATAACAATGAATTGAAAACGGTGATAATAAAGGATAAATTAATAGTATAATTGGATCGGAGTGTAACGTTCCGACACGATATTCTTGGATCGAAGTGTCACGTTCCGACACGGTATTCTTGGATCGGAGTGTCACGTTCCGACACGGTATTCTTGGATCGGAGTGTCACTTTCCGACACGATATTTTTGGATCGGAGTGTCACATTCCGACACGATAATATTAAAGGAAAAATATGTTGAATGAATGGAAGATATTCAATCTCAAAGAACTCAACTCCCAAAATGGTTTGGTTTGGAGGCATGAGTCCTCATGTGTGATCTTGATACTGTTGACTTAATACGTGCTTACTTTATTGTTATTGACACTTGTTCATGTTGTTTGTTGCTTATCACATGTTAAGTGCTATAGCTGAGTTCATACTATTATTCTTTGTATATTAGTTACTATTTTGGGTTGACCGATGATACTTACTCAGTACATGTTGCCTCGTACTGAGCCCTACTTGTTTTCTTCTTTGTTTTCCTTTTATGAAATGCAGCGAGTGTACCTATGACTTCTGATTTCCCTCAGTACTAGCAGCCTCCCGCATAACAAGTTCAAGGGTGAGCTATCCATTCAAGATCGTGTTGGATTCTCTCAGTCATGACATGATGTCCTATACTTTCGGACACATACTATTTTATTCTTTTAGTTTAGTGTATTCGATATTCTTAGACTTAGTATTGGAAATTAGATGTCCTTGATGTGATGACTATCAGATTTTGGGATGATAAGTACTAAACTTTAAAAACTTATTTAAATTGGTTGCTTAGTATCTTTTGGAGCTTCCGCATTATTTATATTATTTATAGTTGAACTATTGGTATATGTTGGGGTTTAGATGTGTTGGTTCGCCCACCTAAGGAGGTAAGTGTGGGTGCCAATCACGACTCGTTTTGGGTCATGACAAACTTGGTATAAGAGCGTTAGGTTCGTTGATCTCATCACACAAGGACAAGTCTAGTAGAGTCTTGCGGAACGGTAAGGGGACGCCTTTACTTTTCTTCGAGAAGCTATAGGACTTTAGGAAACTTCATTTCTTCTTTCTTTCGTGCTACTTCTTGAATTCAATTGGTATCTAGGTAATACAAATTGGTATCTGAACTTCTTCACTCTATTTCACATATGGTTAGTACTAGAGTGTTATAAATTGAATTAATAACACTAAAAAAAACGTGTCCTTAGAAATAGATATATTTCCTCAATTAACTACAGGGCCTGTTATGACTAGTGATCAACATAATTTTTTTTTAAGTTGATAAAGTTGAATTATTCATTAGTATTGATTATGAAGATGCTTATGCTTTCATTGTTGATTGGTTTGAGTTGTGCCATAAAATGAATATCGTGAAAAGGCTTAGTATTGAGTATTGACTTACTAGTTTTGGAGATACGCAAAGTGTGGTGATAGTCACGTATTGAGTGTCGATTAGTAAATGCACTACTTATGACTTAAGGTAAAATTTTCTCGCTTCTTCATCCAATTATATACCCAAACTTTGAGTGATGGGAAGAGAGATGGTATCCTGAATATAGAGAAACGGAAGATATGTGTTGTAGCCCATAATGTAAATATTTTGTACTTTATGTAGATACATAAGGGCATTGGGTTACACAATTGGACTTAAAATTCAAACTTTTCATTATAAGTCTGCATTCTTGGTGATATGTTTTTTTTTCAAGGTATGAATTTGTAAGGTAATAAATGATTGATTGCATCGGTGTTAAGCATGTAAAAGAACTAATGCATGTTTTGGATCATAAAGTTTATTACTTTTGATTGTTAAAGGATCTAACAAGAGTTTCCTTCTTAGTTTTGATTTAGAATGTGAAGTAAACGTCATCATTTGTTGGTAAAAGAATGAGATCGGTAAGCGAGTTAGAGAGAAAAAAAAAAGTCTGATATATTGAAGGGCCGAGATATTTAAAATTATGCACCATGAGAAGATTAGAGAAAAGTAAAAGGAATAAGACCTCTCGTATAAACCCTCGGGGTGAAGTTGAAGGTTGTACTAATTATATTTTTATTTTTATTTTCTATGAGTTTTGATATGACTGTGAGGTGTGAACTAGTTTAGTAGAGGATTACTAGGAATTTGTCATCGACTTTTTTGAAGATTGAATTTTGATTTGGGTGACAAACAATGAGGTATGAAAAATTTAGAATTTTACGTGGGGTTAGATTGTTTAAATTGAGATAGATGAGTTAAGAATGATGAACGAGGTGAGATATAATTCTACATGGTTATGAGAAATTTAGAGTTGAATTAATACTACTCTATTGATGGGACTCATAGAAAGTTATGATGTGATACATAGATATTTGATGGTGAATAAAGGTTGTGAGCTTATAGTATACACAATATTTTGAGTGACCAAGAACTTCCCTAAGTATTGGCATGATGTATGTGATTGCGTTGAATGGTAGCTAAAGCATGGTATGTGGAAGTGATCGGAAGTTGACTTTGAGTGTGATTTAATAGTTTTATCCCGATGAAAAGGTATCATTAAGTTTTAAATTAGTGTTATTATCCNTGTATTTTATAAGAATACTTTGATACTGATGATGGGTTGGGATGATTGATGTGGTTATGATGTTTTGTGAGTATTAAAGTTTTGACTTTAGTGGATGTGTGGTTCGATAAATCAAGTGCGTGCACAATTATAAAAGGGACTAAATTGGTGATTGTGGATATCTAGAAAATCAAAAAGACAGAGTTAGTTGAATGAAAATGTTTGATATGGACACTATGGAAGGAGTATTTAGAGTTATTCCACCTTGGTTATTTTCTATAAGACATATTTAGTGTTGTCTTGTTGTAGTTGAAGTATTTGAGTGGTTCTACATGTATCACATTGCTTATGAGAATTTATAGGAGAGCTACCATGAAAATTTATTGTTTTTCGATAGACTTAAGATTTATCTCATCATTGGTATTATGTTTTGGCTATGTGTGATGGAATGCGAGGACCATTGTAGTTTTTTCATTCTTAAGGTTTGTTATAATAGCTACTAATATAGCATTTTGACAATGTTGTAAGAGGTTATGTACGCTTGGGTGTATCGCTCGATGGGTGATTACTTTATTATTTTCTTCTTTTGTTTGGATAAGTTTGGTTCTCCCTTGATGAGTACCTGATGTCTAAAGATTAAATTCTTATAACTTAAGCTCCTGAAAAGTTTATGTTGTGAGATGAAAATATCAATAAAATCTATGATGGTGTGTGCACTATGAGTGTGTGGAAGTTGTTTCAAGTTCACCACTGATTATATCCCGTATTGGTTTTGAGTTTTTATCATGGCTATGTGAGAAAAGATTCCACCAAATGGTCGTGCCAAGGTCCTTGAGAAAATGTTGAGGATGCGAATGCGATTAACTTCGTGATTATTGAAAATAGTTTTGTTATTAATCGAGTTTACATGCAATGATAGTTATCATTCAAGTATTGAGATGACCCATTTGGAGACATTGTATGAGATGATGTGTAAGTCTCCAATTGATTGGTTTGATACTTTTGATATGAGACTTTGGGAACTAATATTTTTGAAAGAATCGTTGAGACAAATATCCTTCCTACTCTCGCCTTTCTTTTGATCATTCGAGGACGAACGATGGGTAAATTGATATCTATTGTAACGACCATTTTTGGTCGTTTTGATCACTAGAACTTTTTATGTTAGAAAATACCTTCCGATAGATTTAAGTGGGTGTTTTGAACTACTCATAATTATAATTATGAAATTAGTGGGGTAGTTTTGAATAATTTATTTAGTTGGTGGTTAAGAAAAGTAACATTCGAAGTAAGGTGGATCACTTTTGTTATTTTTATAATTGGTTATTTATAATAATTAGGGCAAAGAAATAGTTTGCAAAACAAAGAAGAAGAAAAAATAAACGGAAGAGAAGAACAACGAAAAAGAGGCACAATGTAAAGGGACGACGTAATTGTCGAGGTAAAAACGCATATGTATATGTAAATTT
>NC_028643.1:33776442-33787295 GCF_001406875.1 Solanum pennellii
GAAGATGAGAGTAATGTCAAGTCTGTCACCAAATCTAAAAAAGAAAAGTCACAAGGAGGTAACTTTTTCCAGCGTTCACGCAATGCTATAATGGGAGCTGCCGGTGCTGTACGTCGAGTTGCAACAAAGGGGTCAGGAGCATCTTCAGAAGATAGTAAGAAAACAGAAGCCCTTGTGCTTTCATCTGATGGAATGATTTGGAGTGGATGTTCAAATGGCTTACTTGTGCAGTGGGATGGGAATGGAAACCGTTTGCAAGATTTCCATCATCATCCTTGTGCTGTTCTATGCTTATGTGCTCATGGTTCTCGAATATGGGTTGGCTATATAAGTGGTATGGTACAGGTCCTGGACCTTGAAGGGAACTTGGTAGCTAATTGGGTTGCTCATACCGATCCTGTAATAAAAATGGCAATTGGGGGTGATTATGTTTTTAGCTTGGCTAATCATGGAGGTATACGTGGATGGACCCTTGCCACTCCAGGACCTATTGATCAAATATTGCAATCAGAAAGAGCACAGAAAAGACATTTATACACCAGACAAGAGAATTTTAAGATTCTGGTTGGCACGTGGAATGTTGCTGAAGGAAAAACCTCACAGGAAGCACTTGCAACTTGGCTGAATTCTGTCATTTTGGATGTTGAAATTGTAGTAATTGGGTTGAAAGAAGTAGAAATGGGAGCCGGTTTTCTTGCAATGTCTGCAGCAAGAAATTGTAAGCTATCAAAGTACACCCCTTATATCTCGTAAACAAAATGAACCTTGCACCTAACTCAGATTAAAAAAAGAAGAAGAAGAAGAAGAAGAAGAACAAACTAGCTCATGAAGTGATGATTCTCCAACACCATTAATATAAGAAAACTACAGCACATTACCTTGACGATGTGGAAAATTCTATCCCCTGCATGCCAGGGCTAGAAATTGGAGCGTTGGCAATATAACATCAGAGTCCAATATAACTAAGAGTTGAGATGAGTTTAGCTCTAATACTATAAGTAAAAGATTTTTTCTCTCTAACACTTTAGATTCTTAGATGAGATGGTCCCACACTTCAACGGGATATCTTGATGATTGAGGGATACTTATATTTGGACCCATGGGGATCGTGACACCTTATGCTATCTTGATCTTGTCTACTGTGTGCTGTAGGTAGGACTAGAAGGAACATCCAGTGGACAATGGTGGCTGGATGCAATAGGGAAGACTTTGGATGAAGGATCAAGTTTTGAAAAGGTAGGATCAAGGCAACTAGCTGGCTTGCTTATTGCTATCTGGGTGAGAAAAACCCTTCGAGTACATGTGGGGGACCTTGACGTTGCAGCAGTTGCATGTGGTTTAGGACATGCCATTGGTAATAAGGCAAGTTTTCTTACTGTTAAGAGATATGACAAACAATGATCTTGTCATTAGAATTCATCAAGCTATTAAGTGTTCAAATTGGATAAAGGATTTGTTTTCATTCAAGTTGAGGTAATTTAGATGATTGAGATGATGAAACAATATATAAAGGGCTTCAACTTCTAATCTAAATTATTGTCATTTTCTTTGAAAAGGGAATGAACTGCCACAATTTCAAGGTTGTACTAATTAGATTTATATTTTTATTTTCTATGAGTTTTGATATGACTGTGAGGTGTGAACTAGTTTAGTAGAGAATTACTAGGAATTTTTCATCGACTTTTATGAAGATTGAATTTTGATTTGGGTAACAAACAGTGAGGTATGAAAAATTTAGAATTTTACGTGGGGTTAGATTGTTAAATTGAGATAGATGAGTTAAGAATGATGAACGAGGTGAGATATAATTCTACATGGTTATTAGAAATTTAGAGTTGAATTAATACTACTCTATTGATGGGACTCATAGAAAGTTATGATGTGATACATAGATATTTGATGGTGAATAGAGGTTATGAGCTTATAGTATACACAATATTTTGAGTGATAAAAAATTTTCCTAAGCGTTGGCATGAGGTATGCGATGACTTAAAATGGTATCTAAAGCATGATATGTGGATGTGGTGTGGAGTTGACTTTGAGTGTGATTTAATAGTTTTATCTCGATGAAGAGGTACTATCAAGTTTGAAATTGGTGCTATTACCTTGTTGAGACACATATTTTTCATCAAATGCTTAAATAGAAAGCGAGATAGACATATTTGAACATGTATTTTATAAGAATACTTTGATACTGATGATGGGTTGGGATGATTGATGTGGTTATGATGTTTTGTGAGTATTAAAGTTTTGACTTTAGTGGATGTGTGGTTCGATAAATCAAGTGCGTGCACAATTATAAAAGGGACTAAATTGGTGATTGTGGATATCTAGAAAATCAAAAAGACAGAGTTAGTTGAATGAAAATGTTTGATATGGACACTATGGAAGGAGTATTTAGAGTTATTCCACCTTGGTTATTTTCTATAAGACATATTTAGTGTTGTCTTGTTGTAGTTGAAGTATTTGAGTGGTTCTACATGTATCACATTGCTTATGAGAATTTATAGGAGAGCTACCATGAAAATTTATTGTTTTTCGATAGACTTAAGATTTATCTCATCATTGGTATTATATTTTGGCTATGTGTGATGGAATGCGAGGACCATTGTAGTTTTGTCATTCTTAAGGTTTGTTATAATAGCTACTAATATAGCATTTTGACAATGTTGTAAGAGGTTATGTACGCTTCGGTGTATCGCTCGATGGATGATTACTTTATTATTTTCTTCTTTTGTTTGGATAAGTTTGGTTCTCCCTTGATGAGTACCTGATGTCTAAAGATTAAATTCTTATAACTTAAGCTCCTGAAAAGTTTATGTTGTGAGATGAAAATATCAATAAAATCTATGATGGTGTGTGCACTATGAGTGTGTGGAAGTTGTTTCAAGTTCACACTGATTATATCCCGTATTGGTTTTGAGATTTTATCATGGCTATGTGAGAAAAGATTCCACCAAATGGTCGTGCCAGGGTCCTTGAGAAAATGTTGAGGATGCGAATGCGAATGCGATTAACTTGGTGATTATTGAAAATAGTTTTGTTATTAATCGAGTTTACATGCAATGATAGTTATCATTCAAGTATTGAGATGACCCCATTGGAGACATTGTATGAGATGATGTGTAAGTCTCCAATTGATTGGTTTGATACTTTTGATATGAGACTTTGGGAACTAATGTTTTTGAAAGAATCGTTGAGACAAATATCCTTCCTACTCTCGCCTTTCCTTTGATCGTTCGAGGACGAACGATGGGTAAATTGGTATCTATTGTAACGACCATTTTCGATCGTTTTGATCACTAGAACTTTTTATGTTAGAAAATACCTTCCGATAGATTTAAGTGGGTTTTTGAACTACTCATAATTATAATTATGAAATTAGTGGGGTAGTTTTGAATAATTTATTTAGTTGGTGGTTAAGAAAAGTAACATTAGAAGTAAGGTGGATCACTTTTGTTATTTTTATAATTGGTTATTTATAATAATTAGGGCAAAGATATAGTTTGCAAAACAAAGAAGAAGAAAAAAATAAATGGGAGAGAAGAACAACGAAAAGGAGGCACAATGTAAAGGGACGACGTAATTGTCGAGGTAAAACACATATGTATATGTAAATTTGATGAATAATGTAGATATAGAATTTATTATTATTATATTNTAGTTTGCAAAACAAAGAAGAAAAAAAAAATAAACGGAAGAGAAGAACAACGAAAAAGAGGCACAATGTAAAGGGACGACGTAATTGTCGAGGTAAAAACACATATGTATATGTAAATTTGATGAATAATGTAGATATAGAATTTATTATTATTATATTTTATATGGGCAGATTGTGTTGCATATAGTTGCAGTGCATATAAGATTGTTTCTTTTGTTATACTGGAGAAAGAGTAGTGGATATATATATATATATGTATATATATTTGAATAGGTGGAAATCATATTATTGTTTTAATATTATTTGAGTTGGATAAGAAGTAAAAGTCAATATTGTTGAGGTTGCATGTTGTTACTGCAATGTGTATTTGTCTTGTGAAATTGTGGAATGGATAATTGTTAGGTAATTAGTGGTCATTAATTATTCAATAATTAGGAGTTATGATTTGAAAATCATAAGATCCTTTAGAATTAAAATGGTAGCCATCAATTTCATTTATCATGNTATAAGATACTTTAGATTAAAATGGTAGCCATCAATTTCATTTAACATGTGTTTGCTGCCACTGGGTACCGTGGCTTAAAACTTGAATAATTAATATTTTTCTATCATATTATAAATTAAATTTTAACATATTGTGATAGGTAATTAAATATAAAGTGTAGTATATTATATGAATTACATTAAAGTTATGCTAATGGAAGGAATTAAGGTTTACTTAGGGAGTTTTTGGGTCTAGGCTAGACGTAGAATAATATGGATGGTTATAGGCTTGTTAACTTACAAATTATGTATATATATATTTGATAGATTGAAAGGTTCAAAGCATTGAGGAAAGGAAAAGCATTGGAGAAGTAGTTACTTGACATCAATTCTTCGGTGGAGGTAGGTTATGGTTTATGCTATTTGATAGTAAACTCTTAATAGTGATTGATATGCCTTGAATGATATTGTGAAGTTCTCTATGTACTTGACTGTGTGATTGTGTGATTTGGTTGTGTGGTTTGTGATTGGTCTGAAATCCTGAGACCGTAGAATTTACATTCTATAACCCTCTCTATCGAAGTGATGCCTTGAATAAAGAAGGCTTGATGAAAATAATATAACAATGAATTGAAAGCGGTGATAATAAAGGATAAATTAATAGTATAATTGGATCGGAGTTTCACGTTCCGACATGGTATTCTTGGATCGGAGTGTCATGTCCGACACGGTATTCTTGGATCGGAGTGTCATGTTTCGACACAGTATTCTTGGATCGGAGTGTCACGTTCCGACACAATATGTTTGGATCGGAGTGTCACGTTCCGACACGATAATATTAAAGGAAAAATATGTTGAATTAATGGAAGATATTCAATCTCAAAGAACTCAACTCCCAAAATGGTTTGGTTGGAGGTATGAGTCCTCATGTGTGATCTTGATACCGTTGACTTCATAAGTGCTTACTTTATTGTTATTGATACTTCTTCATGTTGTTTGTTGCTTATCACATGTTAAGTGCTATAGTTGAGTTCATACTATTATTCTTTGTATATTAGTTACTATTTTGGGTTGACCGATGATACTTACTCAGTACATGTTGCCTCGTACTGAGCCCTACTTGTTTTCTTCTTTGTTTTCCTTTTATGAAATGCAGCGAGTGTACCTATGACTTCTGATTTCCCTCAGTTCTAGCCAGCCTCCCGCATAACAAGTTCCAGGGTGAGCTATCTATTCAAGCTCGTGTTGGATTCTCTCAGTCATGACATGATGTCCTATACTTTCGGACACATACCATTTTATTCTTTTAGTTTAGTGTATTTGATATTCTTAGACTTAGTATTGGAAATTAGATGTCCTTGATGTGATGACTATCAGATTTTGGGATGATAAGTACTAAACTTTAAAAACTTATTTAAATTGGTTGCTTAGTATCGTTTTGAGCTTCCGAATTATTTATATTATTTATAGTTGAACTATTGGTATATGTTGGGGTTTAGATGTGTTGGTTCGCCCACCTAAGGAGGTAAGTGTGGGTGCCACTCACGACTCGTTTTGGGTCATGACACTCTCTCTTTTGTTTAGAAATTTTATATTGTGATACTCCATATGGAAAAATAATTCCAGCATGACAAATCTAAATAAATTAGTATTACGTTAAAGGTAACAACTATCTCCATATAAATTAATTTATTGCAACCTTGATATCCATAATCTCCTTCTCCATTTTCTTAATTGTGTCTCATCGATCTCTATCGTGACAACGATATCTTCGACTTGAAAAGGGGGAGTTTAGTTTTTTAAAGAAAACACTTCAATATATATTTGAAAAACTTAATGTATCAGGAAATAGAGTTTTTATATAAAGGTGGACGGAGATTTAATGGACAAGCACGCTTAGAAACATTTCTGTACAAATATTTGGTCTTGTCGATGTTTAGATGTGTTTCGCTAACCATTGGGTGATAGTTCATGTAGAAAATTCACACTATTAATGATTCATATATGAAACTCAATAAAGTGAAATAGTTTAACTGTATTTTTACCATCAACTAAATATTATGGTACAGATTAGGGGCGAAGCTATAACCGGCGAAGGATGCTCAGTCGAATGCCCTTTGTCGAAAAATTAGTTCGTGTATATAGATAAAATATCCATTATTATGTGGATGTATGAATAAATGAACATTCTTTAATTATAAACAAAGATCTATGTTCTAGAGATAAGCTTGTTCAATTAAGAACCTCGGGTCCCTAGTTCAATTCCTTGAATTTTAGCAAAATATTTTTTTTCAAGGAAAGAAATAGAAATAGTTGTCAGTATTTTATTGTTTCTTTATATTTTCGATCAAGTCAATAGTTAGATTAAAACCAACTTCTGAATTAAATTTAACGATAAATTTAAAATCACTTTTCAATTTTCACTATTATTCTTTTGATTATTTCTAAATTATTCTTTAGATACATAAAATACTTAATAATCTCATTAAAAATGATACATATGGAAAAAAAACTGTAAATTTAAGGATTTCAAAAGTTTTTTTTTCTAGTGAAAATAGAATTTCAGAAATTATGCTGATAAAATATGAAATGAACCTGTTATATTTAATGGTTACATTAAATGGAATAATTAATGGTGATAAAATATAATTTATTTTGATTCATTTACCATATGTGGCTATATATCATTATTATTTGTAGGGAAAATGCATAAGTACTCCCAACATATGCTCGAAATTCAGAGACACACTTATACTATACTAAGGTCCTCTTAATCCCTGAACTTATTTTATAAATAATTTTCTACCCCTTTTCGGCCTACGTGGCACTAGCTTGAAAAAAAAGTCAACACGCGTTGGGCCAACAAGATAGTGCCACGTAGGCTAAAAAGGGATAGAAATTATTTATAAAATAAATTCAGGGGGTAATTGGACCCTGGTATAGTATAAGTGTGTACCTTAGATTTCGGTCATATGTTAGAGATAATTGAGCATTTTCCCTTATTTATAAATCATTTGTATCTTCCTTATTCTCTTTGTGAATAATTCTCACTTCCCCTTTCCATTCTTAATAATAAAAAAAATAATGTAAATATACAACTTATTTTACTGTATTCTTTCAAAAAAAATATCACTTGAAAAGATTATAAAAATCTCAACAATCTCGTATTTCTGGATATATCACTTTACACAATATATCGGCCGAATACATCACTTTACATGATATATCGAGACGTTGAGTGATGCAGACGAAATCAAGAGGTGATGTATTGAGATATTGAGGGATGTATTCGAAATCCATACACGATGTATCGGGGCGCTTTGGGACGTATCGCGATTCCACCAAATTTAGTTATTTTTTTATTTTAAAAAATAAAAATAGAATGTAATTAGCTCTTAACAAGTTATGTGAATAGAATTCTTTGCATCTTCCACAATTTGGGAAAAGAATATTGAATGAGCTATAGGTCTATGTATATATTGTATGTGTTACAAAAATATTCATTAAAAGTCGATGAACTATTTTACTCTTTATTAAGTAGCTAATAATATTTTATCAAATGTTATCGGCTTACAGTCCATTCAATTAGTTAAAATGTTGACTTCTGATCTTCTTTATTTATTTCAATTAAATGGCTCATTATTTTCACATAATTAGACCGTGTTTGACATTACTGCTAAAAATAACTACTAAGGAATGGATTTAAATAGATTTGTAGAAAAAAGCTTTTGACAAATAGCAATTTGTGTTTGCTTAGTTATTCAAAAAGTGTTTTTGATAAGCAGATTGTCTTTGGCCATAAATTTTTTAAAATTATTTTTAAGAGTCAAAATACGAAAAAGGACAAGTATCAATACAAATTTTAATATAAAGATTATTTTAAAGAGAGAAATTATTTTAAATATATATCATTAAATTTTTCATTATTTTTTGTTTTTATTAAATTAACTTTTACATTTATTAATAATTACATATTAAAATTATCAATATTTTATATAGAAATATAAAAAAAATTAATTAAGTATGAATATAATAATTTAAATATACCTGAAATAAAAATCATTCCACAAATTAAATCATTACATACGAAAATTAACTACAAAAACAAATGAATGTAAGAAATATATTGGAAATATGTAAATATAACAAGGATATTTGGTCTAGAAAATATAATTTTATATTTTTACTTTTTTTAATTAAGTAATAAAAATTTTAGTTTCTTCTCAACACTTGAAAAACTACTTCTCCTCTAGAAAGGTAGGACATAGCCGCATCGGGTGTTTACATTAATTCAATACATCCATGGCATGTGTTTAAATTTATAGTTAATTTTAATTAAACTTAATTAACTAGGTAGAGTACTCGTGCTTCGCACGGGATTGAACTATGTTATTAAGATCACATTGATCATTCGGTAATATTAGAATTTTGATGTATATACTACATTTTCAAGATCGTTTTATCTTAAGGTAATCCAAAATATTAAAACTCCTATATACTTTTTATTTTTGATTTTTTATACAAAAATTATGAGTCATAGAGATATTTTATGTATAATAAAGAAGTTTGAGAAATCTCCATGAAAATAGTTGGTCAGAAGTAACAAAAATTTTTAAAACCCAAGAACTTATAAAGAAAAACATCATAAGTAAAAGAAGAGACAAAAAAGCCTCGAACAACAACACTTTCAAGTAAAGTGCAACATCAGGTCCATACAAGAACATAATTAGATAATTCAAATGGAGGATCTTCGGCTCCTTTCTTATGACCCTAATATTGTTAGTATCATAAATGTTTTTCCTCATCGTCTCAGAATAGTTAATACTATTGCTTAGGTTTCACATCATCAGCCCAACTTATTTGGAATTGAACCATAGTTATTGTTATGGTTATTATGTTTATAAAGAATTAATGCAATTATCAACCAAACAGTAAGCGACATCATTCATAATTGGATATTCTAAACTAAAATTTTTAGACATAACTATTAAAATCTCAAAGCATAATTTTCTGAGTGCTTGAACTCAAAAATATCCACATATAATAACAAAGACAATCTTACTTTCCTAACAATCAATAAGAAAAACGCATGTTGTTTAACATATTTTCAGAATGATAGTTTGTCAATCTGTATTAAAATTTGCGCTCACAAATTAATTAAAAGAAGCCAAAAGAAAGAGTAATTACTTATTTATTAAAAAACCAAAAAAATCAAAAGAAAGAGTTATCACTACGGCAAAAATGATCTTTAGCGACAATTTAAAATGTCCCTGGAAAAAGTCCATACTAACATTGAATCTAATGACAATTAATAAATGTATAGGTAAAGGCTCTAGCACTCTTCGTTACTGTGCGTATTCGTTACCGATAAAAAAAATATTTTTAGTGTATTTTTGACATTTGTTAGTTTCAAGAAAACTTGATCACTTATTATGCCTAAAAAGAAGAGACGAAGAAATACGACAAATTAGTTAACTTGTGATAAAGAAGTAAACTAATTGTCTCTATACTAATATTCTAGGAAGGGTGCAATGACATATAAAATGTTTGTACCTAAGAATGAGCAATCAAAATAATATACTAACTGTGACAAAGCAGAGAGCAATCTGTTTAGATCTTTTAACAAACATCAACATTGGTTGCATACTAGTTATCACATATTTATTCTTTTGTGCTATCAAATATAGCACAACCCACAAGAAATTTTCCAAAAAAATATATGAATAAAACTATAGAAAGAGACAAAATAGAAGATAAATTTTCAATCATCCTCACTGGAAGTTTTAACAGAGTTAAAAAAAAAAGATGCAAAAATAGAAAAAAGAAATTGCAATAGATACATGAATTACTATGACTAATAGTAAAAGATTAAGCTTCATTAGATAGGACGAAGAAAACTTTGAGGTACAAAACACACTTAATAAGAAGCTTAATTAATGTATTTAAACTCAACTCCCCTAAAGCAAAAAAAAAAAACTTAAAATAATAGAGGCAGATATAAAAGTTTGTTATTAAAGAACCAAATATAATGAATTGAACCATTTCAGCAGTTTTCTGAGTTGTGGAGTGAGAGGTGCAACAGTAGTTATGTCACATTGCGATCAAAATTATTTTTCTTTATTTATATGAATAAGCTTGTAGGAAGGGAAGATAAAGAAGATCGATTTTCAATCATTCTTGCTGAAATTTTTAAAAGAGTTTTAAAAAGGTCACCAAATATTAAAAAGAAATTGTCATAAATAACTATCACTTATGGTAAAGATTAATCTCCTTGAAGTAGGAGAAAGAAGACTTTAAGGAAAGAAACAAAATTCATAATAAACTTACTTAATGTATTTGAATTCGACTACCGTATAACGAAAAAAAACCTACAAATAATAGTGGCAGAAAATACCTCTATTAATACTAAACAAAGTGTAGGACATAACTCTTTGAAAAAGTTACAACCTTTCACAAAGATCATAACCTTACATTAAATTCAGAACTTTTTGTAAAAGTCATAACTTTTCATAACTGTCGAACCTCTTCATAAAATTCGTAACTCTTTCTAAAGGTGCAACTTTTCAAAACAGTCGCAACTTTTCATAAAGTCACAACTTTTCATAAAAGTGAAGGTTAGTTTTGGTAATTGGTAAATTTAAAGGGTAATTCTTGTTTTATATATATATATATATATATATATATATATATGTATATATATATGTATATA
>NC_028643.1:33787442-33793266 GCF_001406875.1 Solanum pennellii
ACATCATTAAATCACATAATAATGAAAATTATATTAATTGGGTGTAAACACCCAGTGCGAGTAAAATTTTTTTGTGAAATAGAGTTTTTATATACCCTAAATTAACATCTCAAGCAAAAATTATAAACATTTGAAATTTCACTAATTTACAACTATACTAGTCTCTAGTAAAATTGTACATCATTAAATCACATAATAATGAAAATTATATTAATTGGGTGTAAACACCCAGTGCGAGTAAAATTTTTTTGTGAAATAGAGTTTTTATATACCCTAAATTAACATCTCAAGCAAAAATTATAAACATTTGAAATTTCACTAATTTACAACTATACTAGTCTCTAGTAAAATTGTACATCATTAAATCACATAATAATGAAAATTATATTAATTGGGTGTAAACACCCAGTGCGAGTAAAATTTTTTTGTGAAATAGAGTTTTTATATACCCTAAATTAACATCTCAAGCAAAAATTATAAACATTTGAAATTTCACTAATTTACAACTATACTAGTCTCTAGTAAAATTGTACATCATTAAATCACATAATAATGAAAATTATATTAATTGGGTGTAAACACCCAGTGCGAGTAAAATTTTTTTGTGAAATAGAGTTTTTATATACCCTAAATTAACATCTCAAGCAAAAATTATAAACATTTGAAATTTCACTAATTTACAACTATACTAGTCTCTAGTAAAATTGTCATAATGAATTACTTTAAACATGAAATGATACAAAATTGGTGGAATTTGAAAGAAAATTATTGAAATACAATTTTTATATGTCATGGATCACCTAATTCATTACGTATTAAAAGATATGGTTGTATACATTGTTTGTCTTCTAAAGAGACACACGTTGTTTACATGTATTTTTTTGTGCAAAATTTTTTGTGGTGTTTGTGATGATTTGATAAATTATATGTATTAGTTCGAATGGATAAATATAGGTATTAATAAGTTCAAATGAGGTATGGACCGTGAAATAGAGTTTCTCCAAACCCGAAATTAACATCTAAAAAGTAGAAATTATGACGTTTGAAATTTCACTTATTTACAATTACACTAGTATCTAGTAAAATGGTCATAATGATTTACTTTAAACATTAAATTACAAAATTGTGGCATTTGAAAGAAAACTCATTGACCTAAAATTTTCATGTGTAATGGCTCACCTAATTAACTACGTACTAAAAGATATGGTAGTATACATTGTTTGCTTTCTAGAGAGAGACACATTGATTACATGTAGTTTTTTGACCAATTTCTTCGTGGGCGTTTGTGATGATTTAATAAATTATGTGTTAGTTCGAATGGATAACTATAGGTATTATGGACTGAAATAGAGTTTTTCAAGACCTGAAATTAACATCTAAAATCAAAATTATGAACATTCAAAAATTCACTTATTACGATTACACTAGTCTCTAGTAAAAGGATCGTAATGATTTACATTAAACATTAAATAATACAAAACTTGTGGCATTTGAAAGAAAACGCGCGGACCTATAATTTTACATGTCATGACTCACCTAATTTATTATGTACTAAAAGATATGTTAGTGTACATTGTATGTCTTCTCGAGTGGCACACATTGATTGCATGTAGTTTTTTGACCAAAATTATTTGTTGGTTTTTGTGAAGATTTAATAAATTATGTGTGTTAGTTCGAATAGATAATTATAGATATTAATAAGTTGAAATGAGTTATGGACCGTGAAATAGTGTTTTTCAATACCCCAAATTAACATCTAAAGAAAAAATTATGAATGTTTGAAATTTCTCCTATTTGCAATTACACTTTTATCTAGTAAAATGTCATATTGAAACATTAAATAATACAAAATTGTTGACATTTTAAAGAAAACTCATTGACCTATAATTTTCATATGTCATGGCTCATCTAATTAATTACGGATTAAAAGTTATGATAGTATACATTGTTTGCCTTCTAGAGAGACACACATTTATTGCATGTAGTGTTTTGACCAAAGTTTTTTTGTGGGTGTTTGTGATGATTTAATAAGTTATGTGTGTTAGTTCGAATGAATAATTATAGGTATTAATAAGTTCAAATGAGGTATGTATCGAGAAATAGAGTTTTCTATGCACAAAATTAACAAAATTATGAACGTTCGAAATATCACTAATTTACAATTACACTAGTCTCTAATAAAATTGTCATAATAAGCCTTCCCCTTTCATGAAAAGTTGGGACTTTTAAGAAGAGTTGCGACTTTTATGTAAATTTGTGACTTTTATGCAAAGTTGTAACTTTTATGAAAAGTTGGGACTTTTATGAAGAGTTGCGACTTTAATGAAGAGTTGCGACTTTTGTGAAAAGTTGCGACCTTAAAGAAGAGTTGCAGCTTTTATTAAAAGTTGTGACTTTTATGAAAGGTTGTGACCTTTACGAAGGGTTGAAACTTTTCCAAATAGTTGTAACATTTTCGATAATGCACAAACATTTGTGCAGACCACCGTTTGGTTCTATAAATAGAGGGATTTCCTCTCATTTTAAAACAACGAAAATTCTAAACCTTTCTTCTTCTTTTCTTCTTCTTTTATTCTTCTTCACAACTAAATATTTGTGTACTTTGTTCCTATTGAGTGTCTCACTGACACCATTGCTAATGTTACAGATCTTGGTATGTATTTTTACAATCATTAATTTCTAATTATGTTATTAAGAATAAATGATAAGATAAATTACCTTTATCTACTAAATTTTTGTGTACTTCGTTCGTGTAGAGTGGATCACTGACACCATTGCTCATTTTAAATATCTTGGTACGTATTTTTAAAGTCATTAGTTTATACTTCTGTTATTAAGGATAAATGATAAGATAAGTTACCCCTATCTCAAAAAAATGACAAGATGTAATAAGTTTCATTTTCCTTTACATTATTATTGTTTGTTATCACGTAATTTTGTATATAAGATAATATAGTGTTTTAGTTTTAATGACTGATAGATTTAAATTATTATTTTATAAATTTTGTGATACTAATTACCGCGCGAAGCGCGGGTAAATTTACTAGTAATGATATACTTTAAGCATTAAATGATACAAAGTTGTGGCATTTGAAAAAGAACTCATTGACCTACAATTTTTATATGTCATGACTCACCTAATTCATTACGTATTGAAAGATATGGTAGTTGTCACATCCCGAGCGAACCCTTGATTCGGCTTTTTTAACTCAATGGAAGAGTTAACTCAAGATATTACTTTAAAATAATACTTAGCCAAAATGGCAATTCAAGTGTCATAGTTTACAAAAGATATGAAAAGACTAAAGAAACTAAATCTATTTGTCTATGAAGCCTCTAAAATATGGAGGGATGATGGGACAGGACACCCAATCATCCTAACAGCTGAAAACAAGAAAAATAACAGCTTGACTAGTAAAGTTGCCCTTCGGAATGAAAAGAGGCTCACCAACTGACTCTGAGCTGCTCATTCGATCAACGGTGCGCCAAATGTTGATCCTAATTACCTGCGTCTGCATCATAATACGATGGAGGCCAACTGGCATCGGTACATTGAATGTACGAGTATGCGAGTTGAAATGATAAACAAATCAGGCTTGAAGGAGATTTTGAAATAAACACTTACATTGGCTCTTCTCAAATCATGAACACTTAACTAAACTCATTTCAATATTGAGCGATTTAAAAGCGAGTGTATAATAAAAAAAGTTGTTTAAAAGCATGATGTAAAATATGTGTGTATACAAAGATACAAAATAACTCTAAGATGTATGTAAAAATACAAAATAATTTGATGTCAATTCATAATCATAATAAAAGACAAGGCATGCTTCCTCTTAAAGTCTACTCGTGCAATGCATGAATGAAGTCTCATACCCCGTTCATACTAAGCAGAACCTCTTGAAGAACCATGCAACTACTGTTGTGGGAGTTTCTCTAACTGACAACCATCACTTAAGAGCTACAATGATAATACAGCGATCTACCTGACGCTGCCAGCACATCCTATACTTGGACAAAGGTATAAGACCTAAACTGCCTAATTGATCCACTAGTAAACTAGGAAAATGGTTCATCCAAAAAGTATGAATCTTATCTACCCATGGTGGCTACATGGTTTATGGGAGTTGTGAGTTATCTGAACTCTCCCCATATCGGTGCTCAATACTACTCCCAAAATATATATACTAACTCTTATTTTTTAAAACATACTAATTTTGTGATTTGAGATTAGTCATCAAAACTTAGTTTTCAAACTCTTTTGGAAATCATAGTTTTCCTGTTCGCTTCATTTTATAAAGCTATAACTCTTTTCTGAAAACTAGCCTAAAGGCTCCTTGGAAAACATAGCTTCCTTGTTTATATGTGAAAACATTTCAAAATCTCTTTGGGGATACTTATTCCCCTATACTTTTGAAGAAAAGAACTTCAACTTAAATCTTTACTCTTTACTCTTTACATAGCTCGAAACTTGAGTTTTGAAACGACTCTTCGGGAAATACTTAGTTACCTTATATTTCTTCAAATGATGAACTTCAACTCTTTAGGGAAATACTTAGTTCCCTTAAACTTCTTTGAAGGAAAGACTTCAACTTTTACTCTTTTTTTAACTCGAGACTTGAGCCTTAAATTGAACTTAAAATGTTTAAGTAAGACTCTTGGAACTTTAAGAAACTTTACTTTGTCTTACTTCTTATCCTTTCGACTTAAATCTTAGCTTCTTAGACTTTGATAATAACTTTCCTTGAATTGGATTATGGATTCAAGTTTCATGATCTCATGTTTATGGATGATTTAATGATGTTTAGACGTACCTTAGAGTGTTGGAATCAACTAGGAATGATAGGTACATCACTTAGGAACTAGTACGGAAATATAGTGAAAGATCGGGGTCTTCAGGGGGTCTTGGCGCTCTGAGAGGCGCGGGGAGCCAGAGCCTGACGGACAGAGGCTGCCCTCAGGCGCTCTGGGGGCGCGTCGCTCCAACCTGTTCCTTAGGTAAAAATCTGCCAAATTTTTCCTCTTGTTTTTTGACCTTAAATCGTTTTGATTCGATTTTATTTCTCAAATTCACTTTAGGTTCATGTACTTACATCATATATACCAGGATCTAACCCAATGAACTCAAGAAACAACAATTAGATCATCATAGAACTCCTAAATCTCAACTCATGTTCAAGAAGGAAAGCAATTCGAGAACAACATGCAAGAACATTAGAAAATTCAATCTTTTTAGGATGAAATCATGCTGAATCAACATGTTTGGCACCTAGGTGAATGAACCTAACATTATGGAAGACTCTCATACCCTTTTAGGGATCACTGCTGATACGCTCAAAATTACTTCTCAAATAAGAAGTAAAGCGGTCGTGTCAAGTAAATAACCCAACTAGTGAGGTTGGGATCGTTCCCACGAGGAAAAATAGTCTAGACTTAACTTCAACCTGTTATTACTATTGTTTGGTCAATGACTTCCTTGGAAAGTAAAAACATAAAAAGGGGGGTTTCTATTTCTAAATGAGTGAAAATAAATAACGAACTTGAAAGAGAAAACTTAATAGCTTTGACAGTTGGATTTTAATCAATTAATCAAAGTAACTAGGGTTTACGTGTTCCCCACAGGTTCATAACTTGATAATTATAACTATAACAATTCTTTCCTAGTATCTTGCATGCAAAGTGATAAGTTATGTATTTCTAAATCCTTGGTTCGGCATCTAGAAAATCTCACTCCACACCTTGGTCCGGCTACGTGCGTTGCTATCCTAACCCTTATCCTTACCTCATATTAAGCATCGAATTCGATATTTGACTAAGTTATTAC
>NC_028643.1:33793518-33793999 GCF_001406875.1 Solanum pennellii
TTCATGTACTTACTTCAATGAGAAAGAGTAAAATCCAAAAGTTTGCTTGATTAATCACCAAAAATCACTTGCAAGAGTTCTCAAAGTAATCAATAATCTCACAAAAAGTCTAATGATTATAAAGAATCTCACAATACAATGTTTACCAATACGGAGTTTTAACAATCTAAGACTCTAACCTCAAAAACGAGGTTTTTCGAACTATTTATAAAAAATAAAAACCTAATTAAACAAGACTCTGTTTGCTGGAAATCTGCCATAATGCGGCTGGGGCGACGGACCACGCGACGGATCGTCGTGGTCACGACGGACCGTCATGGACTCCGTCGTCCCATACTTATGCAATTTCTTCTGCTGCTCTTCTTCATTACCCTCAACGGCAGGTATGACGAACTGTCATAGGCACAACGGTCCGTCGAGGGCCTTCGTTTCAAAACACTTCAACTCTTGGAATATGGGTACTGGGATCACTTCTCTGAAC
>NC_028643.1:33795040-33797002 GCF_001406875.1 Solanum pennellii
ATTTGGATCAAAGAAGGATAAATTTCATTTGGTTTCTTTTATTTAGGCTAGAAATGGGCTATATTGAATAAGGGCCTATGATCCTTTCCTAATTGTCTATTACATCTTACTTTTAGTAGGACTAACCAGGCAAGTTCTAGCTCAGTACCAATAGTGGACTATTCAAATCTTCCTCACACTCAATTGACATCTCATCACTATACCTGATTATCATACACCTAGTTCGAATTTAAGACTTAGGGTAATGCAATAATGTACCTCTATGTCATGCTTAGAGTTACACATTTATCAGTTACTATGTCTAGTCATGCATCATTTTCTAATTTATCAGGATATCATTTAGCCATCATGCTCCAGAATTAAACTATGTACACAAGATATAGACATGCCGGTTCAACAGAAAAAGTAATCAGTCTCTTGAGGAAAAAGAACACAGGCAAGAAAACCCCAAAAGAGGATAGTGAATTGGGCTACTCAGACTTCACCCTAGCACTCACTTTCCATTTACCCCACCCCCAACAAAAAGACATGCAATTGTCCCCAATGCATAAAAAAATTGAAATACAAGAGTGGTAGGTGAAGCAAACCTGGGGCGCAAAGCGCCGACAATCATCACGGACCGTTGTGATTATGAAGGTCCGTCGTCGCTGTCCGTCGTGGGACACTTAAAAAAGATGGAGACCCTTAAGATAGGGGTCTCTGACCGTCATGACGGTTATGCAGGACGTACCGTCGAGAGTATGACGGTCCGTCGTAGATGTCCGTTGGAGGACACTTAGAAAATGTGAGAGACCCTTAGGAATAGTGTCTCTGACAACCAGAACGGTTGTGCAGGACGGACCGTCGAGAGAACGACGGTCCATCGCATGTGTCCGTTGGTGACTGTTGCAGAGTGATTTTCTACAGAATTTCCTGGTGATGTGCCTGCAAATTTAAAACCCATTAGTAGAAAATGCTACCATTACTAGAAAGAAAGAAAGAAAAACTATAAGTATTGGGTTGCCTCCCAACAAGCGCCTGATTAACGTCGCGGCATGACTGAGGACACTTGATTACTCAGCCTTCATCAAGATGGTATGCCTCTATCATTTCATTCACCGATGCAGTATGCCCAAAATAGAGTTTTATTCGTTCTCTATTCACCTTAAACCGCACTCCCTCCTTGGTTTTTAACTCAACTGCTCCATAAGGGCATACTTGGGTAGTCAAGTAAGGGCCAGTCCGTTTGGACTTGAGCTTGCCCGGAAGACAAGGCAACCCAGATCTGTCTAAAAGTACCAAATCCCCAACCATAAACTCTTGTTTTGAACTTTTTTGTTCATTCTCCTTCTTCATCTTTTCTTTGTGGGATATGGCGGATACCGATTGGAGCTCACCACTCTGCCTCATGGTCCTACAAACGTTGAAGGTCGCTTCTTCATTGTTCAACCGAAATTTCATCTGCCCCTTCTCCATATCAACTAATGCTCTACCTGTAGCAAGGAATGGCCTCCCAAGAATAATAGGCACTTCAAAATCGACTTCGCAAACAAGAATAACAAAATCAGCCGGAAAGATGAATGACTCCACTTTTACTAGCACATCATGGAGTATCCCTATAGGCCTTTTCACTGTCCGATCAGCCATCAGTAGCCACATCGCAGTGGGTTTTGGATCCCCCAAACCCAACTTCTTGTAAATTGAGAGGGGCATGATATTTATGCTCTCCCCCAGATCACATAATGCTTTCGTGAAATGTAATGACCCAACTGTACAAGGAATAGTGAACGCACCCGGATCTTCTTTCTTTTGTACGAGGGATCTTGTAGCTATAACACTATAATGCTGCAGTCTATCGTCATCCTCAAAAAAGACCGATCTTTTCTTGGTGACCAGATCTTTCATAAATTTGGCATAACCGGGCATTTGTTCTAGAGCTTCTACCAAAGGGACATTGATAGAAAGCTGCTTCAACATTGTTAT
>NC_028643.1:33798907-33799487 GCF_001406875.1 Solanum pennellii
ACACAACTTTTACACACTGCCCTTACCTTAGCTATATGGGCATGTGGATCCTCAGAAGGTAGCCCTGAAAACAAACCTCTGGCAGTGAGCATTTGCATCAGGCTACTAGTTACCACAAAGGTGTGGCCTGTGGGTAGAGGAGGCAACACAAGTGGCCCATCCGAGTCTGCTATGTTATCATAGCCTCTGTAGTATGTCTGGGGCCGTGGAACGGGATTTTTTCCCCACTGTTGGTGTTCACCCAGAGCATCGGGTAACATCTGACCATGAACATCAACCGAAGCTGGGATGTTCTGGTTAGGATCATCATCATTTATTCACAAGTTTCGATTCATATTGTGCAGTGTACGCTCTAATTCGTGATCGTAGGGAAACAAGGGTTCTCTTCCTCTCCGTGTATTTGGCATACAAGGAGGATGGTTCTGGAAAAAAATCAAAAATAATAGAACAAAGTAAAATCAAGAAAATATCAACTAAACTATAGTAATAAGTTCAAGTTAATCTAAAAGCTATAATCCCCGGCAGCGGCGCCAAAATTTGATACGCTCAAACTTACTTCTCAAATAAGAAGTAAAGCGGT
>NC_028643.1:33802010-33808473 GCF_001406875.1 Solanum pennellii
AAAAATAAAAACCTAATTAAACAAGGACTCTGTTTGCTGGAAATCTGCCAAAACGCGGCTGGGGCGACGGACCACGCGACGGATCGTCGTGGTCACGACGGACCGTCATGGACTCCGTCGTCCCATACTTATGCAATTTCTTCTGCTGCTCTTCTTCATTACCCTCGACGGCAAGTATGACGGACCGTCATAGGCACAACGGTCCGTCGAGGTCCTTCGTTTCAAAACACTTCAACTCTTGGAATATGGGTACTGGGATCACTTCTCTGAACTTCATGACGAACCTGCAGGACGGACCGTCATAGACACGACGGACCGTCACAAGCTTCGTAACCCCACACTTGGTCAGACTTCCCCATCTTCCTTCAGCAACTTCACTACGCTGCCACCTACGGACCGTCACAAGCACGACGGACCGTCATAAGCTCCGTAGGTGGTCTCTTCTGCATTTCTTTCGCTCAAAATCTCCGCATTCAGCTTTGGACAGATTTCCTGCAAAATAAAGAGAAACTTATATAAAAATCAGCACAAAAAGACTTTCGGACACACTAAACTTAAGGAAAAAGTATTAATTATACCGTGAAACCACGGTATATCAACTGCTAACAAAATCCACAAGTTATTCTTGACGAACTCGGCGATCTTTGCTCCCTTTTTTCTTTCTTCTTTTCTTGCATTCTTTCTCCAAAACCCTAAACTTTATTCAAAAGTATAAAACTGACCAAGTTAAGTTTAATAATAATAACCAATATGGATTTAATTAATTGGGTAAGACAAAGACTAAATTACCCTTTAAATTTTTGGATTGGACAATTTCTTAATCCAACAACCCAACTTCCAAAGAACATAACTTACTCATCACACTCAAAATTTCGCAAACTTAGCGGCATTGAAAAGATATATCCAAGGGATTTCCAACCATATAAAGAACTACCTCTGAATCATCCTGAGATAAAAGTTATGGCCATTTGAAGTTTACCAAAAATTCATTTTCTCTAACTTAAGAAAATTTACAAATTTTAATTCTTCTCAAAACATACTATTTCAACTTCTAAGATTCTTCCTAGCTATCTAAATTTGTGAGATGTTACAGTAGTATACATTGTTTGTCTTCTAGAGAAACACACATTGATTGCATGTAACTTTTTAACAAAATTTTTTTATGGGTGTTTGTGATGATTTAATGAATTATGTGTGTTAGTTCGAATGGATAATTATAAGTATTAATAAGTTCAAATGAAGTATGAAACATGAAATAGAGTTTTTCTATACTCGAAATTAATATCTAAACCCAAAATTATAAACATTTAAAGTTTCATGTATTTATAATTACACTAGTCTCTTGGAAAATTATCAAAATGATTTACTTTAAACATTAAATGATACATAATTGGTGGCAAACTCATTGACCTACAATTTTCATATATCATGTCTCACCTAATTAATAACTTACTAAAATATATGGTAGAATACATTATTTGCCTTATAGAGATACACACATTGGTTGCTCGTAGTGTTTTGACAAAAAAAAATTATTCGTGTTTGTGATGATTAAATAAATTATGTCTGTTAGTCAGAATGAATAACTATAGGTATTAATAAGTTCAGATAAGGTACGGACAGTGAAATAGAATTTTTTAGACCCGAATTGACATCTAAAGCCAAAACTATGAGCGTTCACAATTTTACTTATATAAAATCACACTAGTCTCTAGTAAAATGGTCAAAATGATATATACTTTAAATATTAAATTAGAAAAAATTGGGGACATTTGAAAGAAAAATCGTTGACCTACAATTTTTATATTTCATGGCTAACCTAATTCATTACGTACTAAAATATATGGTACAATACATTGTTTGCCTTCTAGATATGCACACATTGATTGCATGTAGTTTTCTAACCAAAACTTTTTGATGGTGTTTTTGATGATTTAACAAATTATGTGTGTTAGTTTGAATGGATAATTATAAGTATTAATATATTCAAATGGGGTATGAACCATAAAATAGAGTTTTTCTATACCCGAAACTAAAGTATAAAGCCAAAATTATGAACTTTTGAAATTTTACTTATTTATAATTACACTAGTCTAATGATTTACTTTAAATACAAAATTTGTGGCATTTGAAACTAAAATAATTGACCTACGAATTTATACATCATGGTTCACCTAACAAATTATATAACTAACATTGTTTACCTTCTAGCGAGGCACACATTGATTGCATGTAGTTTTTTACCAAATTTTTTTGGGTGTTTGTGTTGATTTTTTAAATTATGTGTGTTAGTTCAAATTGACAATTATAGGTATTGCTAAGTTCAAACGAGTTTTGGACCGTGACATATAGTTTTTCTATACCAGAAATTAACATCTAAAGTCCAAATATGAACGTTCAAAATTTCACTTATATACAATGCCACTAGTATCTAGTAAAATGGTCATAGTGATTTACTTTAAACATTAAATGATACAAAATTCGTGGCATTTGACGGAAAACTTATTAACCTACAATTTTAATGTGTCATGGTTCACCTAATTCATTACGTACTAATATATGGTAGTATACATTGTTTTCTTGTAGAGAGACACATACTGATTGCATACAGTTTTTTGGCCAATGTTTTTTGTGGGTATTTGTGATAATTTCATAAATTATGTTTGTTCAAATAAATTATTATAGGTATTAATAAGTTCAAATGAGGCATGAACCATAAAATAGAGTTTTTTTTTCTACCCGAAATTATTTTATAAAGCAAAATTATGAACGTCTGAAATTTCACTCATTTAGAGTTACACTAGTCACTAGTAATAGTGATTTACTTTATAAATTTAAATGTTATAAAATTGGTGGCATTTGAACGAAAATTGATCAACCTACAATTTTCATATGTCATGGCTCAACTAATTCATTACATACAAAAATATATGGTAGTATACATTGTTTGCCTTATAGAGAGGCACACATTGATTGCATGTAGTTTTTTACCAAAAATTTTTGTGGGTGATTGTGTTGATTAAATAAGTTATTTGTATTAGTTAGAAGGATAATTGTAGGTATTAATAAGTTCAAATGAGTTTTGGACCGTGAAATATAGTTTTTCTATACCAGAAATTAACATCTAAAGCCAATATTATGAACGTTAAAAATTTCACTTATTTACTATTACAATAGTCTCTAATAATATGGTCATAATGATTTACTTTAAACACTTAATAATACAAATTGTTGGCATTTTAATGAAAACTTATTAACCTAAAATTTTCATGTGTCATGGCTCACCTAATTCATTACGTACTAAAATATATGATAGTATACATTGTTTGCCTTGTAGAGAGGCACACTTTGATTGCATGCAGGTTTTTGACCAATTTTTTTGTGGGTATTTGTGATTATTTAATAAATTATGTGTGTTAGTTCGAATAAATAATTATAGGTATTAATAAGTTCAAATGAGGTATAAATCATGAAATGGAGTTTTTCTATACCCGAAATTATAATGTAAAGCCAAAATTATGAACGTTCAAAATTTCACTTATTTACAATTAAACTACTATTTAATAAAATGGTCATAGTGATTTACTTTAAACATTAAATGATGTTATGGTTGACCTAATTCAGTTCATACTAAAATATATGGTAGTATACATTGTTTGCCTTCTAGAGAGAACACAATGATTGCATATAGTATTTTTATGATAACTTTTTGTGGGTGTTTGTGATGATTTAATAAATTATGTGTTTTAATATGAACGGATATTTATATATATTAATAAGTTCAAATGAAGAATGTACCGTAAAATAAAGTTGTTCTATACCCAAAATTAACATCAAACGTCAAAATTATTAATGCTCAAAATTTCACTTAATTCACAATTACACTAGTCCTTAGAAAGATGGTAACAATTATTTACTTTAAATATTAAATGATATAAAATTTGCAGCATTTCAAAGAAAACTTATTGACCTACAATTTTTATATGTAATGACTCACCTAATTCATTACGTATTAAAAGATATGACAGTATACATTGTTTGCCTTCTAGATAGGCACACATTGATTGTATATAGTTTTTTGACCAAAATTTTTTGTGGGTGTTTGTGATGATTTAATAAATCATGTGTGTAAGTTCGAATAGATAAATATAGGTACTAATAAGTTCAAATAAGGTATGAACCGTGAAATAGTATTTTTCTATACCCAAAATTAACATATAAATTCAAAATTATGAACGTTTAAAATTTCACTTATTTACAATTACTCTAGTCTCTAGTAATTGTAATTTACTTTAAGCATAAAATGATATAAAATTTGTGGAATTTGAAAGAAAACTCATTGACCTACAATTTTTATATGTCATGGTTCATCTAATTGATTACATACTAAAAGATACGGTAGTATACATTGTTTACCGTCTAGAGAGGCTCTCAATGATTGCATGTAGTGTTTTGACCAAATTTTTTTGTAGGTGTTTGGTGATTTAATAAATTATATGTGTTCGTTCGAATGGATAATTATAGGTATTAATAAGTTCAAATAAGGTATTGTAATGACCCGAAAGGTCATTTTTAGAAATTTTCGTAAAATTATCATTTTTACACATCTTAATAGTTGCCCCAAGTCAATTAAGATTAGTCGATGAAGTTGGGATGGAAAAATTTAAACTATTTATTTAACTACGGATATTTAGTTTGTGGGTATTTTATGAAATTAATTTAATTAATGGTTATAAGGTCAAGCCCGTGAGTTATTTAATATGTTTTAAGATTATTATAATAGGGTTTATTAATTTTGCAGTTATAACATAACCCATAGATCGCTTGACACAAAATCTTTTGAAAAAAAATAAATAAACAAAGGCATGAACCATTTTCTTCAGGTAAATTTGGATCTAAATTTAAACTTTCGTTTTATAAGAACTGATAGTGGATAAAATTATTATTATTTTATAATGTATTGGTGTTTGGAAGATAAAGAATATGTACATAAGCAAATTTAAGAAAGTTACTGCATATGAATTTGATTTGGCAAAAATTATTACCGGTATTTAATGATTTTATTTCCATTTTATGTTTGTCGCTAGTGGATTCATGAATACTCATATGCATATTAGCATGTAATCGGTAGGAAGAGAAAGAGATAATGACTTAGATTCAAGAATTTGACTGTTACACCAATTCTAGTATTTATTAATTATTTTATAAATTAATGATTGTTATTAAAAGTCAAATTGACAGTGAGTGCAATGAGTGAATTGAATCAGTAGAGATTAAGAATTAGGATTATGTGAATAGTAGGTCTCCAGGACACTTTCCATAACCAACTGGTCCTAATTCTTATTTTTTTTGTTACAATATAATATAGTTGATGTTTCACTATATTAAGATGAGATTTTTTTGTGTATTGTGTCATATGAAAATTATTAAGTTGTAATTGTAGAATTAATGACTTAACTCTAGACTTGAAATTTAAGAAATATGAGATTTGATCTATTGGTTGGAATTAAGATTTAAAAATTTTATTATAAATTTGGATAATTTTTGGGTCAAAGTTAAACACATAGTAATGTGGGTGTTGTTAGTTCGAAGTCTTATTGTGATCATTTATTTGAATAGATCGAATTGATTTAGAAGTTCAACGAAAAGGGAAGGTTCAAGTCCTAGAGTGATTGTTCAACTATTTTAGGCAAGTGAATTTCTAAACTCTTGTTAAGTGTATGGAATGCGTGTATTTCCTTGTGATATATGTTTGAGAGTAACGGGATTGGTGATGGGTTGACTTGCCCACATTGATTAATTCTAATGATGAAAAAAAAAAGGATAACAAAAGGCAATGTGATTAATTGTTTATGTGTGATGTGTTGAAAAAGGGTTGAAGGCTTGTTGAATCATTGTTGATGTGACTTCATGTTTGTGTGGTTGTTGTCACGACCCAAAACGAGCCGCGAGTGGCACCCACACTTATCCTCCTATGTGAGCGAACCAACAAATCTAAACCCCAACGTTTGCCAGTATATAAATTTTGAATAACAAAATATAATGCGGAAGACCAAAACTCATTAATATAACCAATTAAATAACCTTCTAAAATATATTACTTATCCTCCCCAAAATCTGGAAGTCATCACATCAAGAACATCTATCCTCAAATTACTAAGTCTAAGAGTAATTAAGAACTAAAATAAAGAATAAAACGATAGTCCATGTCCGAGCTTCAAGGACATCAAGACGTGAATGAGAGAATCCAGTCCGAGCTAGGAACAATAGCTCACCCTGAAATCTGACGTGCTGTAGACTGGCTAGAGTTGCGGACGAGACGAAGTCACTGGTGCACTTGCTGCACTCCACAAACAACAAGAAGGGAAATAAAAGTAGGGGTCAGTACAAGTACTGAGTAGGTATCATCGGCCAACTCAAAATAGAAAGCAATATATATCAAGTAATAATATAAAATCAACTA
>NC_028643.1:33809782-33811980 GCF_001406875.1 Solanum pennellii
TTTAAGGTTTTTAAGATTCCACAGTATCATCATTATAATCCATCACAATTTATTTATAATCGCAATCATGCAACAACGCACTTAAGCGCATAGAAGACTTTACAATACCACCCAATACATATCAATCGCTATTAAGAGTTTACTATCACATAGCATAAACCATAACCTACCTCCACCGAAGAATCGTGATCAAGCAATCTACTTCTCCAATGTCCTTGCTGTCTCTTCGTTCTTCTCTCTCTCTCGCTCGTTCTCTCTTCTTCTCTCTGTTCTTTCTATTTTTCCTTCTTCCAACTCTTTTTCTTTTTACCCTAATTATCAAATAATTAAGTATAAAAGATGATAAAAGTAACCCACTATTTATTTCAAGGTTATCCCCTTTAACCCCCAAGTAATTAAATTATTACCCTTACCCCACAAATTTCATAATTATAAGCATGAATAGTCCAAAACGCCCCTTAAAAACTCTCAGCAGAAAATCCGACTCAGTCGAGGTTACGTCACTCGTGACGGCCCTCGTACCTGCGACGGTCCGTCCTGCACGTCCGTCACAAGGTTCAGAGACTCAATTTAACCCAAAGGTCTGTGACGGTCCGTCGTGGCTACGATGGTCCGTACTGCAGTTCCGTCGTGAAGTTCAGAGAGTTGATCCCAGTACCCAGATTTTCAGAGTTTAAGTGTTTTGGAACGATGACCCCCGACGGTCCGTCGTGACCATGACGGTCCGTCGACTGTTCCGTCGACTCAGCCAGTTTCTATCAAAATAATCTTGCTGCTCGAATCGACTAAACAGGTCGTTACAGTTGTGAACTGTGCGATGTTATGAAAATGATCATCTCCTCATTATTTGTCACGACCCGAAATTGGACGTGATGGCACTCGTCTTATCCCACCAAGACAAGTCAACCTAAAACATAATTAATACAATAAAATGTGGAAAATTTACTACAACTTAAGTTATACCCCTAAAACCTGGTTGTCACGTGTACAAGCCTGTATAGTATTACAATTGATTCAAAAGAATTATAAGTCTCATATGATATTGTTTCTAAAGTAGAACAAGATCATAAATAGGAGTAAGAAGGTCTGCTGAGATGACAAACAGCTACCTCACAAATCTCCAAGAAGCCTCGGAAAAGAAGACAATATATCACAAAGGTCTGGACTAGTAACCTACAAAAAAAATTTGTAGAAGCAAGGGGTGAGTACCAAACCACACGGTACTCAGCAAGTAAACCTCTAAACACAAGCTAAGGGGATGAAATACAGGTACTCCTACCACCCCCAATCGAACCTCCACAACTACAACCTGCATTAAAATCAATCAAACCTAACAGCTCACAGTCTACATAACACGTAGCTCAACAACAACACTTAGACAAATTACATATCCTCAACAACAACACTTTAACAAATTACATATCCTCAACAACAATACTTCAAAAAATTACATATCCGCAATAACAAGCTCAATATTGATCAATCACAAGTTCCACAGAAAGACAATCAGAAGATCAACAAAACACAGTATCAATTTCAGTAATGATAAGTATGTGCAATGCAATGGAATGCAATGTCAAGTATAATGATGCATGTCTGACCTAGTGATACACACCCGCTGTCTCTCGGTCCGGGACCCATGGGGGACATATCTGTCCATGCACATGTCGCGGCGCACGATATGACCCTCGATAATTGTAACGACCTGTTTAGTCGTTTTGAGCAGTAGAGTTTATTCTGGCAATAACTGTCTGGATCGACGGATCCCACGACGGACCGTCATGGGCACGACGGACCGTCGAGGGGATCTCGTTCCAAAACACTTAGATTCTGAAAATTTGGGTACTGAGAACAACTCTCTGAACTTCGCGACGACATGGCAGGACGGAACGTCGTGGGCACGACGGACCGTCACAGACCCTTTAGTGAAATTTAGTCTCTGAACTTTGTGACGAAAGCAGCAGGACGGACCGTCGCAGGCACGACGGGCCGTCACAGGCTGCGTAACCCTGACTGGGTCGGATTTCTGTTAAATGTTTTAAGGGGCGTTTCGGACTATTCCTGCTTATAATTATAAAGTTAGTGGTTTAATGTTAATAATTCAATTACTTGGGGGTTAAAAGAGATAACCTTGAAACAAATAGTGGGGTATTTTATCATCTTTTATACTTAATTATATGCTAATTAGGGTAAAAGAA
>NC_028643.1:33818120-33821865 GCF_001406875.1 Solanum pennellii
TGGATCGGAGTGTCACGTTCCGACACCAGGATAGTAAAGAGAATGAATCTTGAAATATGTTAATATACTCAATCTATAGAACCTGTTTCCCAAATGAGTATGGTGTGGAGGCTTGAGTCCTCATAGATGTGCTTGGTGATGTGGCCAAGGGTTGTGGTAAAAGTTGTTGTCACCTGTTAAGAATATTAGTTGATTTTATGTTATTATCTGAAATATATTGCTTTCTATTTTGAGTTGGCCGATGATATCTACTCAGTACTTGTGCCTTGTACTGACCCCTACTTGTATTTGTTTTCTTTGTTAATTGTGGAGTGCAGTAAACGTGCCGTCGTCTTCAACTCAACCGCAACCCTAGCCAGTCTTCATCACGTCAGATCTCAGGGTGAGCTATTGTTTCTAGCTTGGACTGGATCTTCTTCTTCATGTCTTGATGCCTTGAAGTTCCGGCATGGACTAGCTGTTTATTTATTTTAGCTTCCTAGATATTCTTAGATTTAGTAATTTGAGGATAGATGTTCTTGTGGTGATGACTTCCAGATTTTGGGGATGATAAGTATTAAATTTTAGAAGTTATTAATTGATTCCGTTAATGAGTTTTAAGTCTTCCGCATTATATTCTGTTTTATTATGGTTGAAATGTTGGGGTTTAGATTGGTTGGTTCGCTCACATAGTAGGATAAGTGTGGGTGCCACTCGCGACCCGTTTTGGGTCGTGACAATAATAGTAACCATCGCGGCGCGCGATACGTCCCTTGAAAATTAATCCATCGCGGCGCGATATACGACCCTCGAAATGGTACATCCTCTTACCACAACCATGTATCTGATACAATGCAAATGACATGCTCAAATGAAAATGAGGAGATAACCATTTTGATAACAAAGCGCAATTTACAACAAGGAATACAACACCAACAAATAAGCAACAAGTCTCCATGTCATTCTCAACACTACACAAGGAAATACACGAATTTCATACGCTTAACAAGGGTTTAGAAATCCACTTGCCTCAAATAGTCAAACAATCACTCGGGGAATTGAGCCTTCCCTTTTCGTTGTACTTCCAACCTAAATCAATCTATTCACATTAAATAACCACAAGAAGGTTTTAAAACTAATAATACTTATATTACTATATGTCTGGTCTAAACCCAAAACTCACTCAAATTTACAACAAGCTCCTCATATTTAATTATCTATCTAAATATATTAAAAAATTAATTATAATCTGATAATTATGGAAACAACGGAAACAAAAAGTCAAGTGTCACACCATCGATAATTTTAATGTGAACTGGCTTGTTCTGCGTTAATCTTAAACCTATAATCCATTCGATGTCATCCCAAACCCTAATGATTACCTCACAATAATTGTCTAATTATTATCCTAATTACATGTAGCCAATTCTTATTATTTGTTTTTTTCTTTTCATCCCAAAACAACAAACATATATCAAAACTTTAAAATAGATCAACTGTTTTTTTTACAAGCCGTTATTTTAATAATAACAATCATCAAAAAGATCTAAAAAGTATTTAAACCTAAAAAGATTTTCAACACTCAACTTGCCGCACATTAAATTCCTACAATTATTCGTCATATATTTTATTTATAAAACAATACTCTCCATTAATTGATGTGATCCAAATTTCATTGCCGTCTTAATAAATTTTAGAAACAATTGAATTTAATTGATAGAATAAGTAAGTTGCATCTTATTACACTAATATACAAATATATCAGTATAAAGACATTAAAGCTTGGTTTAAGATTTCTGTTTACCTGAGAAGTTCGTAAGCGGTGACCATTCTTCGTTGTGTTGCCGCATAAATATTTTTTTCGCTGCACTCTTCTTGCTTCTTAAGTAAATTGTTTATAATGTTAACCATACTAATTTATTTTTATATATGGGTAAAGTAGTATGGGTAATAAATAAATTATGGCATTGCCCATTAACCATCAACTAAATAAATATATTATTTAATATAAATTCATTAATGAAATAATTATTTCAAACCAATTTTACCGACTAACCAAAAAAATACTCCGAACAATTAATAAGAGGGGTGAAACTCTAATTTTTAGGAATTTCAAAAAAATGATTTTTCACGTCATTACATTATTCGTGTGAACTTTTCATCTCCATTATTCTGAGGCATTGGTTGTGACAAGTGTTATGTGCATTGAGAAAGAATGAGTACTTAAGAGGATGTACCATTTCGATGGACGTATCGCGCGCCGCGATGAATACTATATTTCGAGGGACGTATCGCGCGCCGCGATGGTTACTATTATCGAGGGTCGTATCGTGCGCCGCGACAGATGCATGGACAGATATGTCCCCCATGGATCCCGGACTGAGAGACAGCGGGTGTGTATCACTAGGTCAGACATGCATCATTATACTTGACATTGCATTCCACTGCATTGCACATACTTATCATTAGTGAACTTGATATTGTGTTTTGCTGATCTTCTGATTATCTTTCTATGGAACTTGTGATTGATCAATATTGAGCTTGTTATTGTGGATATATAATTTGTTGAAGTATTGTTGTTCAGGATATGTAATTTGTTAAATTGTTGTTGTTGAGGATATATAATTTGTCTAAGTGTTGTTGTTGAGCTACGTGCTATGTAAACTGTGAGCTGTTAGGTTTGGTTGATTTTAATGCAGGTTGTAGTTGTGGAGGTTCGGTTGGGGGGGGTAGGAGTACCCGTATTTCATCCCCTTAGCTTGTCTTTAGAGGTTTACTTGCTGAGTACCGTGTGGTTTGGTACTCACCCCTTGCTTCTACAATTATTTTTGTAGGTTATTAAGCCTGGATTTTTGTTGTACTTGTCATTCTCTTCTTTTCCGAGGCTTCTTGGAGATTTGTGAGGTAGCTGTTTGTCGTCTTAGCGGACTTTCTTTATTCATAGTTTTGATCTTGTTCTATTCTAGAAACAAGTTCATTTGAGACTTATATATTCGTTTGATCCAATTGTAATACTTTAGAGGCTTGTACACTTGACCACCAGGTTTTGGGGTATAATGGAAGTGGATAGTAATCTTTTTGCATTTTATTTTAATAGTTGAGATTTAGGCTGACTTGTCTTGGTGGAATAAGATGAGTGTCATCACGTCCATTTTTGGGTCGTGACAAAATGGTATCAGAGCCCCAGGTTCATAGGTCTCACGTGTGTATAAGTCGAGTCTAAAAAGAGTCTGGAGGATCGATACGGAGACGTTTGTACTTATCTTCGAGAGGCTATGGTGACTTTTAGGAAATATCTTCACTTCTTGGATCTCTATCGTGCGTACTTTGTCCATTTTGATTCTTATCGATTCACTCCATTCACTCTCATCTATGTGATGATTCGTGCGTAATTCCTTTTGTGAATAGTTGACGTGTCATGTATTGATTTGATATTAGATCTTGTATTAAGGTGGAAATGATATATATGAAACAAATGTACGATCATATTTGAAAGGGTTGACTAAGGTTAATTATCATAGTAAAAAATTGTAACGACCTGTTTAGTCGTTTTGAGCAGCAGATTTTATTTCTGGAAAAACTGTGTGAGTCGACAGAACCCACGACGGACCGTCATGGGCACGACGGGCCGTCGAGGGTGTCTCGTTCCAAAAGACTTAGACTTCTGAAATTTGGGTACTGAAATCGACTCTCTGAACTTCGCAACGGAATGGCAGGACGGACCGTCGTGGGCGCGACGGACCGTCACACATCTTCCACAGAAATT
>NC_028643.1:33822942-33844087 GCF_001406875.1 Solanum pennellii
TTCTTAGAATACTCTTAGTTTAGTAATTTGATCATAGATGTTCTTGTCGTGATGACTTCCAGATTTTGGGGAAATAATAGATGTTGAATTTTAGAAGTTATTGAATTGGTTTTTATTAATGAGTTTAAGTCTTCCGCATTACTTTCTGTTGATATTATATTGAAATGTTAGGGTTTAGATTGGTTGGTTCGCTCACATAGGAGGGTAAGTGTGGGTGCCAGTCGCGGCTCGGTTTTGGGTCGTGACAAAAATAATAATAATAATAAACATATTACTTATTTAGTATATGCAATATATGGAGTGGTTCGACAATTAGAAGTTAAATGTTTGAAGAATTGGCTAGATAATAAATAGTGTGACCTTGAAAAATACAGTTTGATATAGTTGTCATACCATTAATGGGTTGTAATTATGTTGCACCAATTCAAGTCAGAGTCCCTTCTGTGGTTTCACAGATTGAGTATATACCAAAGAAGGTCATGATACGACTATTGCAATGATATTGATAAGAACTTGGTTGGAATAATGGAGTGTCCTACTTTTGTTATCGACATGCCCTACGAAAGAATACATATAGCTTGGGCTTGATATGGAGGGAATTTGATAATATTTTAAAGTTATTCGATAGGTGAAAGTGTGTGGGCTATTTGGATACAACTTCTCGATAGGTATGATATGTTCTACTGGTGAATATGACGAACTTTCACGATGTTAAACTAATGGTATATGAAAACGAATATGTTGATTTTCTAGTGTTAATACAAACTACTTAAGGAGTTATCAATTTTTCACTTTCTAATATAATAAGATTTGATGTTACCTTCAAATTTGAGAGACCGACTAGCTTGTTACTACAAAAGAATGAGTTAAACATTATTTATAAGTAAAATCTTAGTGGTGGATCTTAGGTATGATATTAATGTGTGTGTAGGTTATAAAGTGTATCCTTAGGATTCTAAATGAGCAGTAGGGATTTTATCATAAGCTCCAATTGAGTGAATTGAACTTATATGTAAAGGAAGTCCAAATGAGTTTACTTGGGTGAAGGCAGTTGAAAATTTTACTAAGAAAATGCGTATAAACTTAAGTTAGTCTGTCGAATATGAAAACGTCGATGGAGACACTATCAATGATAAGCTAAGATATGTGAGTTCATAAAAATCTTCAAGGTATGAGCTAATTTTGATTAATAAAGGGATTGGGTTACACACTTAAATTCAAAAATTCAAGTTTTTCATGGTGAAGATTTGTGGTAGTGGGTTTAGTCAAGATATGGATTGATAAGGTAAGAATTGATCGATCACATTGAGTGTGAATTATTTGGAAGAACTTAAAAAATAATTTGAGTAGTAAATTTGGTTACTTTTGATTATTATACTTAAATGGGCTTTCACGTAAGAAAAATTAATTTAATTATTTTAAAGAAGAAGGTTAAAATATCATGGTCTATGGGTCAAATGATAAGATTGATAAGCAAGTCAGTGAAAGAAAAAAAATCTGGTTATTGAAGAGTTTAAGATATTCAAAATTTGCATCATGGAAAGAATTTAAGAGATGTGAAGGAATAAGACCTGTCATATAGACTCTTGGTTTGAAGTTAAATGATATAAGGGTTTTCATAGTTATAATATGACTATGGATGTGAATTGGCTTAGTATGGACTCACTAGGAATTTATGAACAATTTTTTTTATGAATATTGGGTTTTTGATTTGGGTGAAAAATTGTGAGGTCTGTAAGATTATGTGTTGTTATGTGGGGCTAAATTATTTAGTGGTAGATGAATTTGTATGGATATGCGACAATATGGACCTACAATTATACGGGGGTATCGAGAATTTTGAGATTGAAACTACTATTTTTAGATAACATAAACTATTATGATATTTTACAAGCATTTGATGGTGAGTAGAGATTATGAGATGATAGTATACATAAGTATTGGAGACCAATGATTTATTTGAGTTTTCGCATGATGTACACGATGGTATGAATGGTAGTTGAAAAATGGTATGTGAAAGATCGCATGAAGTTGATATTGAGTGTGATTCAATTATGGTACTTCGATGGAATAGTATTTTTAGATATGAATTTAGTGGTACCAGTCTTGAGTGTGATTTATATATGTTATGTTATGCTTAAATGAAAAGATATGAAGCCATATTTTATAATTTTTAAGGTCTACAATGTGTTTGCGAAGAATATGTTGATACTAGTGACAGGTTGAGAGTAAGGTAAATGAATTGTGTGGTTGTGATGTTTGTTGGTATTAAAAGTGTTGGATTTAATGGAGTACTATGAGATTTGATAAATCAAGTATGTGTAAGACTATAATGATGATCAGATTAATTGATTGTAGGTACCTAAAATTAAAGAGGTGAAGTCATATGAATGAAAAAGTTTGTTATGGGCGCTATGAGGGAGTATAGTGTGTTATTTAATTTTGGGTTCAATATATTCTTTTGTGACCCACCTACTTAATTTTTTATATGGTTTAGAGTATGATTCACTTTCTAAGTTCATGTGTGTTCTCACTTCCATGGGTGAGTTCCTAGTGGTGGATCGGGTGTACCGATATAGTGATTTTTCTCTTGGTAGGGTGGCATCCTTGGTTAAACTTGTTCATTTTAGTTACAGAAGATTTGGTGTTGTTTGGGATAGTTGTAGTATACTAGTGATTCTACGTGCACGATCTTGCTTATGAGAACTTATAGAAGAGCTTCCGTGAATACTTACAGTTATCTGATAGTGTTGTTAAAAGTTTTGCATCCTAGAGTGTACCGCTTGTTGGGTTTTACTTGATCTTGTTCTTCTTTGGTTTAAATAAGTTTGATTCTCCCTTGATGAGTACCAGTGTCTAGAGATAAGATTTCTATAACTTAAGCTTGAGAAGATGGTATTTGCATTGTGAGTGTGTGGTGGTTGGTTCGGATTCACTTCTAGTTGTAGCCGGTAATAAATTCAAATTTTATCGTGGTTATGTGAGAAAAGATTTATCCAAATCGTTGTGTCGTGGTTTTGAGGGTTTTCGATTCATAATTGATTCATGTGTTAGTCTGTGGTTTGGTATAACTCCTGATTTATCGGTTTGCCAAAGTGTCATTTGGAAGTTCAATTCTTAGTATGTGATCTTGTTGGAATGGTCGTAAGGACGACCTCACTTAAGAGATGAATACCGACTGATAGATCACCACTCAAGCTTTTCCTTACATTGGTTATTTTATTTCTTCTTCTTTATGTTGGAGGACGAACATGATTTTTAGTGGTGGATAATGGAATGACCCGAAAGGTCATTTTTAGAAATTTTCGTAAAATTATCGTTTTTACCCATCTTAATAGTTGCCCCAAGTCAATTAAGATTAGTCGATGAAGTTGGGATGGAAAACTTTAAACTATTTATTTAACTACGGATATTTAGTTTGTGAGTATTTTATAAAATTAATTTAATTAATGGTTAATGGGTCAAGCCCATGAGTTATTTAATATCTTTTAAGATTATTATAATAGGGTTTATTACTTTTGCAGTTATAACATAACCCATAGATCGCTTGACACAAAATCTTTCGGAAAAACAAAATAAATAAACAAAGGCATGAACCGTTCTTATTCAGGTAAATTTGGATCTATATTTAAACTTTCATTTTATAAGATATGATCGTGGATGAAATAATTATTATTTTATAATGTATTGGTGTTTGGAAGATAAAGAATATGTACATAAGCAAATTTAAGAAAGTTACTGCAAATGAATTTGATTTGGCAAAAATTATTACCGGTATTTAATGATTTTATTTCCATTTTATGTTTGTCGCTAGTGGATTCATGAATACTCATATGCATATTAGCATGTAATTGGTAGGAAGAGAAAGAGATAATGACTTAGATTCAAGAATTTGACTGCTACACCAATTCTAGTATTTATTAATTATTTTATAAATTAATGATTGTTATTAAAAGTCAAATTGACAGTGAGTGCAATGAGTGAATTGAATTAGTAGAGATTAAGAATTAGGATTATGTGAATAGTAGGTCTCCAGGACACTTTACATAACCAACTGATCCTAATTCTATTTTTTTTTTACAGTATAATATAGTTGATGTTTCACTATATTAAGATAAGATTTTTTTGTGTATTGTGTCATATGAAAATTATTAAGTTGTAATTGGAGATTTAATGACTTATCTCTAGACTTGAAATTTAAGAAATATGAGATTTGATCTATTGGTTGGAATTAAGATTTAAAAATTTTATTATGAATTTGGATAAATTTTTGGGTCAAGGTTAAACACATAGTAATATGGGTGTTGTTAGTTCGAAGTCTTATTGTAATTATTTGAATAGATCGAGTTGATTTAGAAGTTCAACGAAAGGGGAAGGTTCAAGTCCAAGAGTGATTGTTCGGCTATTTTAGGCAAGTGGATTTTTAAACTCTTGTTAAGTGTATGGAATGCGTGTATTTCCTGTGCGATGTTATGAAAATGGTAATCTCCTCATTATTTGTGTGAACTTGTCATCTACATTATTCTGAGGCATTGGTTGTCACAAGTGTTATGTGCATTGATAAAGAAAAAGTACTTAAGAGGATGTACCATTTTGAAGGACGTATTACGCGGCCCAATGGATACTATATTTCGAGGGACGTATCGCGTGCCGATGGTTATTATTATTGAGGGTCGTGTCGTGCGCCGCGACAGATGCATGAACAGATATGTACCCCATGGGTCCCGGACTGAGAGACAGCGGGTGTGTATCACTAGGTCAGACATGCATCATTATACTTGACATTGCATTCCATTGCATTGCACATACTTATCATTAGTGAGATTGATATCTTTCTGTGGAAATTGTGATTGATCAATATTGAGCTTGTTATTGCGGATATATATTTTGTTGAAGTATTGTTTTTGAGGTGTAATTTCTTAAAGTGTTGTTGTTGAGGATATGTAATTTGTCTATGTGTTGTTGATGAGCTACGTGCTATGTAAACTGTGAGTTGTTAGGTTTGGTCGATTTTAATGCAGGTTGTAGTTGTGGAGGTTCGGTTGGGGGTGGTAGGAGTATCCGTATTTCATCCCCTTAGCTTGTGTTTAGAGGTTTACTTGCTAAGTACCGTGTGGTTTGGTACTCACCCCTTGCTTGTACAATTTTTTTTGTGGGTTATTAAGCCTGGATTTTTATTGTACTTGTCATTCTCTTCTTTTCCGAGGTTTCTTGGAGATTCGTGAGGTAGTTGTTTTTCGTCTCTGCGGACTCTCTTTGTTCATAGTTTTGATCTTGTTCTATTCTAGAAACAAGTTAATTTGAGACTTATATTTTCGTTTGATCCAATTGTAATACTTTAGAGGCTTGTACACGTGACCACCAGGTTTTGGGGTATAATGGAAGTTGATAGTAAACTTTCCGCATTTTATTGTAATAGTTGAGATTTAGGCTGACTTGTATTGGTGGGATAAGACGAGAGCCGTCACGTCCATTTTTGGGTCGTGATAGGTATGCACCGTGAAATAGAATTTTTTTCTACTAGAAATTAACATCAAAAGCCAAAATTATGAACGGTCGGAATTTCACTTATTTACAATTAATCTAGTCTCTAGTAAAATTCTCATAATGATTTACTTTAAACATTAAATGATACAAAATTTGTGGCATTTGAAAGAAAATTCATTGACCTTCAATTTTCATATGTCATGGCTCACCTAATTTATTTCGTACTAAAAGATATGGTAGTATACATTGTTTGCCTTCTAAAGAGGCAAACATTGATTGCATGTAGTTTTTTTATCAAAATTTTTGAAGATAATTTTATAAATTATGTGTGTTAGTTCGAGTTGATAATTATAGGTATTAATAAGTTCAAATGAGGTATGGACCGTAAAATAGGGTATTTCTATATTCGAAATGAACATATAGACCCAAAATTATGAATGTTCGATATTTCACTCATTTACATTGATTCTCTTTAAGTAGAGCAAACTTAGTTTAGCATGTGAATACTCATTCAATAATAATTATAATTTGGGCACGTGGAGATCGTCCGTGCGAGGAATTGATTATTATATTATGTTGGGCATGTGGAGATCGTCCGTGCTGGTGATTATTTGATATTATGATAGTGCATTGAGATCCTTCGCACAAACACGTGGAGATCGTCCGTGTCAGTATATGAACCTCGCCAATCCCCTATGGTCATGAACTCTCGATGTATTTCCGAGGATTATCACGTATATATGGTTGAGAGAGTACTTTGTATTCTGAGGCATATCATTTCATGGTGGCATGTTGCATTGCATCCCATTACACCCTTAATTCGTGATGATCTTGTTTTTTATTGGTGGTTGGAAAGTACTTGATAATTGATTACCACTATTTGGTGAACTTGATATTGTGGATTGCTGATATTGTGAGTGCCTTTTTGTGAAAGTTTTGATTGATGAATATTGAGTTGTTGTTGAGGATATGTAATTTGCTGCAGTGATTGTTTGAGTTGGGTGCTATGTAAACTGTGAACTGTTGGGTTGGGCTGACTTTATACAGAATGTAGTTGTGGAGGTTCGGTTGATGGGTAAGGAGTATCCATATTTTATTCCCTTAGCTTGAGTTTAGAATACTTGTTGACTATCTTGTCATTTGGTACTCACCCCTTGCTGCTACATTTTTGTAGGTTATTATCCTGGACCCTTGTGATATTTTCTCTTCTCCTTGTCTGAGGCTTCTTATTGAGGTTTGTGGGGTAGCTGCTTGTCATTTCAGCAGACCTTCTTACTTGTATTTATGATCTTGTTCTATTTTAGAAACAAGGTCATATGAGACTTGTATTTTTATTTTGATTCACTTGCAATGCTTTAGAGGCTTGTACACGTGACAATCAGGTTTCGAAGATTTGATTAAGATGAACTTGTTTTCCGCAGTATTTTTATAGTATTTGAATTTTATTCAAGTTTTAATTTCACATTCATTGTATTAGTTGGATTTTAGACTGACTTATCTTTACGATCCCTCAAGCAGTACATACGAGAGAGTTGCTGGCTTTAGTGGATTGCTTCTCACTATTACATTCCAGATTTTAGTCAACACAAAAAAATTTTGAAAATATTTGTGGGGACAACATAAAAGAAAGCTAAAATATGATCTCTAAAGTGGAGGTCATGTAGAGAAAGAATAGAAAATTCAATCGGGCGATGAAAATTAAAGAATAAAGAGGCTTTTATAGTTGATATGAGGAGTAAACTTGAAATATAATAAATACTATTCCATATATATTGATTTACATAGATTGATTACAAGTCCAAAATAAATCAAATCTATAAAACTTAAAAACCTAATAAAACATAATCTTAGAAAGAAAAATACTATCATAAAATATATACAGAATTAAGTGTTATAGTCCACATTCATCGAATTGTTAAATTTCAAATCTATTAATCTTTAAAAACCTACAAAATCATAATATTAGCAATAAAACCATTATCATTAAAAATATAAATAAATTTTTACTCCCTTTAGTCCACATTCAGTAAATTATTGAGATTTTAAATCTATCACTTTTAAAAATCTATTAGAATCATATTATTAATTAACAAGAAAATTAGTATCTCAAACATGTAAATTGATTACTATTCCCTCTAGTCAACATTCAGATTGTTGAGATTTCAAATCTATCACTCTTAAAATTCTATTAAAATCATATTCTTAATTAGCAAGAAAATCAGTATCATAAAAATGTAAATAGATTATTTGGAAAAAGGCCTAAAATACCTTCAAAGTATTGAAAATGGTACACAATTACCCCTCATCCACCTATTGGCTCCCAAATACCCTTTTCATCCTCCTTTGGGTCCAAATTTTCCCCCTTCATTAACAGAGCACAATTTAAAATAATTAAATAATATTATTAATTACGTGGCACCCAACAATTGGTTGTATTTTAATTATTTAATATAATTTTAAATCAACCCATTACACGCCCATTTTAACTAAAACCAACCCAACTGTTATTATACCGCACCCAATACAAAAACTCATCTTATTAAAAGAACACTAAAACCCAAATAAACAATTCAGTTCTTCCAAAAAAGAATCATGATCTGTAGAGGGTTTAGGTAGCTTCCATCTTGATAACTATAATCATTTCAGATCGAAAGGATATTTTCACCTCAAGTAAGAACTTCTGTGCACTTCAGAATTTTAGTTAAGGTTTGGGTTTTTTATCGATTTTACTTTTTTTGAGAATCGATTTCTATTAATGTTAATGTTTCATTTTTTTCTATGCACTTTTGACAATTGTTATGGTGATACAACAGTTTGTTCTGTGTTGTCTATTTATATTAGTGTTTTGTGTTACTATTTTGATTTCGAGTATGATTTTCATATTGTTGTCTCAAGTTTTTTCTATTCTGTCTTTACTCATTGTCTCTTTCTTTATTTTATAATTATTTTTGAATTGTGTATTTGTTAGTAAAATATGCCTTTATTTTTGTTAGGTATGAAATATTTTATTGAATGGTCCATTTTTTAGATTCTAGGTGTTGTATTATATGTTTTTGCGTATGTAAAGTTTTACTTTGAAGAATGTGGTCCCTATTCCTTTACTCTTGGTAGATTATTTTGTTTTTTTAATGTTTTGTTGTTGTCTTATAGATTTCCATGAAAATTTATGTTTTATTAATGTCCAACAACTTCTACTCAAAGGACCTTCTGGGAGGTATTATTCGATTGAGGGAGATTCTGGCATAAGAACAATACAAATTGCATTGTCTGTTATGTCTGGTGTACTTAAACTGTTTACTGTAGATGAGGGGGATGATGTTGTTCCAACTATTGACATCAACCACAGTAATGAACCTTACCTAGTCACTATAGATACTGCTACTGAAGGTGAGACAAGTGAGGAAGAAAATGATAAAAATGAACCTTACCTAGTCACATTAGATGCTGCAACTGAAAGTGAATCAAGTGAGGAAGAAAATGATGAAAATGAACTTTATCCAATGACTACAATAGTAAAGAATTGGAATCCTTTAGATTGGAAAGAAAAGAGAAGTTAATGATCAACTTGACAACTTTAAAGAGTTTGAAAAAGGTATGAGCTTTAAGAACCTTGAAGAAGCTAAAAGGGTTGTAAGATACTACTTAATTGCTACGAAGGTTGCCCTTAGGGTTGATAAAAGTGACTCTGTTAGACGTAGATATAAGTGTATTGTCAGTTGTCTTTTTGTGTGTCTAATTTCTGAAGTTAAGAAAGGGCAAGGATTTGAATTAAGAACGTGCAAACAAAACATACATGTACAGAAGCATTCAAGAATAGAAGAGCTACTCAACAAGCTCTAGCACACTACTTCAAATAAAAGGTCCAACATGATCCTAAGTGCAAAGTGAATGAAATGAGAAAGATTGTAGATGATAACTTTTGGCTTAATGTTAGTTATTCAAAAATGAAGACGGTCAAAAGACTCGTGCTAGATAAATTAGATGGTAGTTATGTTGATGATTTCAATAAATTGGAGGGTTATGCTCAAGAGTTAAGGCACAACAACCCTGGTACTAATGTGATTATAAACATATCCAAATAGGCTTTGTTGGAACATGGTCAAAGAAAGTTTTTGAGAATGTATATTTGTATTCATTATTTGAAAAGTGGTTGGAAAGCTTGTCTGAGGCCATTTATAGGGTTAGATGACACCTTTTTAAAAGGGAAGTTCAAGGGAATTTTATTGATTGCACTTGGACAAAATTCAATGAAGCATTTTTATCCACTTGCTTGGGCAGTGGTCGATAGAGAATCTATTAGAACATGGAAATGGTTCATTGAGTTGTTGAGGAACTCATTGGGGTTGGCAGATGGTGAAGGATTTACACTTATGTGTGATTTGCAAAAGGTAATTTTATATGTATTTGACAGTTTTTTATTATAGTTACTGTATATACTTGAATTTTTTTATGTTATTCTATTCTATTTTTTCTAATTGTTACAGGGCTTGATTTGAGCTATTGGTGATTTTCTTCCTAAAGAACAACACACATGGTGTGCAAGGCACATAGAAGCCAATTGGTTCACGTCTTGGAGTGGTATACAAATGAAGAATATGTTTTGGTGGTCTGCTTGAAGTACCTATGAAGAGGAATTTAATGATCAATTAAAGTTCATGGGTTCTGTGTCTAAAAAAGCGACGAAAGATCGTTTATCGTATCCACCCCAACACTCGTGCAGGACTTTTTTTTGGCACTGTCTGCAAAAACTACTCTTGTGAAAATAATTCACCGACTCATTCAACAAATGAATTTCGGAAGCAAGAGAAAAACCAATAATCAAGATGTTGGAAGACATTAGAATTAAGGTACTGCCACTATTATATATGACTATCTAATAGTAACTATTTATTTTAATCTGATAGTCATATGTAGGTGTTATGTATAGATTATATATGTCATGCATATGTTATATATTTCACCGCTATTTATAAGTTATGAAAAGGTTGAAAAAACATGAACAAGAGGGTATGAAGTGGACAAAAGAGTATAGTCCATATTCTATGGATCTGTATCATGATTTTAGAATGATTGCACAAGGTTGTAAAGTTGTTGCTAATGGGGACTTCGGATATGAGGTGGCTGAGGGTACAGATAGACATGTTGTGAATCTTGCAATAAAGAAGTGTACTTGTAGGACATGGGATTTGACAGGAATAACATATCTTCATGCTATTAAAGTATTAGAACATGATAGAATAGAACCACTTAATGAGAGGCATTGGTGGCACTCAAAACAAGCTTACTTCCTTGTATACCAGCCTAAAATTCAACCTGTCATGGGTAAGAAATTCTTGAAAATTGATCCTTCTCAAGCTATGCAACCACCACAAAATCATAAATTGGTTGGAAGACAAAAATTAAAGAGAGTAAGAAAAAAGGATGAGGCAAGAAAACGAGAAGAATTATGGTTCAAAAGTAGAAAAGGATTGTAAAATGACATGTGAAAACTGCAGTGCTATAGGCCATAATCGAATAAGTTGTCCTCTGGTAAGTAATGTTTCATCAATTTTTAACTACATACAATGTATATTATTTATCTTATTGTTTCACAAATTTTATAGCTTCCGAAAGGAAGACAAATTGTCCCAGATGTGCCAGTATCAGTACCCCAATCAAGTGAAGAAAATGAATCAATCTTTATGCCAACTCTTGAATTTGTTGCATCTTCTAGTCGACAAACAAGCCAGCAATCAAGTGAAGCATTCAATGAAGCTGTTGGTCCTTCAAAATCAAAGAGAACAAATGTTTCAAAGGACAAAGTTGATGCACTTCCAAAGAGGTCTAAAAATAGTGGAAAAGAAAAAGTTGTTGCACCTTTAATTGCAACTGTTGAGGAAGATGAAGTTGAGGGTGAAGGTGGTATTTAATCTGAGGATGATGATACAGTGGTTGCACCTAGGATGATATCTGAAGAAAAGACTAAACTTCAAATGAAGAAGATACTACAACAACCAATTGGTTCAAGAAGGACTGGTTTCATGGGTGATGAAAATAGTGTTGCTATTCCTACTAATCTGCCGTACTCACCAAAAAAGCTAACTTGGAAAGGCAAAGCATGTGTGACCTCAAATCAATTGACAGCATACAGGGAGAAAAAGATTGGCAAGCTTAAGGCAAAGAGGGAAAACATAAGAAAGTAGTTGCTAAATAGTGATTTTAAGTTTTTGTTTAGTATGTAATGGCACAGTAAAACTTCTTACTTTGCTATTTTTGGATACTTAACCGTTTTATCACTGGCCATGTATGTTAATGACAAATTAGTTTGATGATGCTTTATGGGCTGAAAAATGTTGTGACCTGAAAATTTTATAAATGCATTCAATAGTTTATCTATAAAGTGTCTTGTGAGATTGCGTGATGGAGAGTACATTTGTGAATAATGTTGGATTCCAGAAGTGTTGTAGTTTTGAGTAATATTGTGTAGAGAGTGATTATTGTTTATTATACTTTCATTATTAGTTTATCTGAAATTGGAATGGTAGATTGTTGGCAAATTGTTGAGTTCTATTCTCAGGTTTGATGTCACTAAAGAATGCTAGGTTGCTTCATCAGTCTTAATTAATTGATAGGCATTTTTATCAACTAGTCGAAGTGGGCAGCATGATTTTCTGTATCCATCCTGCATTATTCAAGGTGTAGGGCATTTGTTATTTCTTTTTTCTTTTTTTCTTTCGGTTTTCATACATTTGAGAACTGTCTGGTGCAGGAGTAATCCATGAGTTGAATGCTTGATATCAGAATCTGAATTTCTTGTGAAAAACACCTAGTGTTGTTCATCTTGTATTCCAAACATACTTAGAACAAAACTTTGAACATCTTTGTAAGAAATCAAAGTTTAAGAACATTTTCACAACTAGAAAATTAAAACTAGTAGCGAAACTAGAATCAGAAACAGTTTTTTTTAAAAAATATACGAAATATTTTTCTTAAGAAGAATTGTTGTAAATATGTGTCCAAAGAATCTTACTGATTCCAACAAACTTTGCAGAAACACGAAGTTACCAAGTTTAATGAACCAGTGAAGAACAAAAGAATAGAAGAACTGAAATTAATTTACAAATCTAAAGTTTGTAAAACACGTACCAGAATCTGAAAAATTTTTAATAGGAAAAAGATCAAGTCCACTAAATTCACAGTGTCCCCTTAAGGAAATTATTCCCCTCTAGTATCCGAGGTTTGATTTGGAATATGACCTCTCAGGGTAAAATGATCTCAATCACCAGAGTATAGATACCAAAAACTCCGGTGTCAGCGAACCACTCAACGGCAGTAAAGTACACTTAGAATACTAGATTTAGTAGTTGAAGAAGAAGTCCATAAATTCTATTTAAAATGAGAGGAAATCCCTCAATTTATAGAAAACAAAGGATAGTGCGAAAAGGTTCTTATTGTGCCTTACCGGAAAGGTCACAAACCTTTGGAAAAGTCACAATCTTTCAGAAAGGTCGTCACCTTTCATAAAAGTCACAACTTTCCATAAAAGTCACAACTTTTCATAAAAGTCGCAACTTTTCATAAAAGTCACAACTTTTCATAAAAGTCGCAACATTTCATAAAAGTCACAACTCTTCATAAAAGTCGCAACTCTTCATTTTCCATTCACACCTTTTTAAAATCCAACAATCCCCCGCATGAATGGGGAATGACTCGAAGACAAAGAAACGGACAAGTATGTGTACTTTACAAGCAAGAATTAATTGCATCTGGATAAGTAGGTTTCCCCTTGGACTTTCCGTAGTGAACATATGTCGGATATACTCGGTCAATCGGTAGATGCGATATCTTTGAACCGTCGAACTTTGGTGTATACCTAGACAACCATATGTCACACAATTAACCCTTTACCATTTATGGTTCTTACGGTTGTGTTCGTTTTAGCCATGAACACCTCCTGGTTTCATGAGTGTATAGAGAGATGGGCTTTTGACAATCATCTTCTTTGAAGCGGCTTACACTTCACACTCACATAGGTGATTTCTAACCGTGTTATCGCGTAGATACACTATTTGGTCAACTCTGCCAAACTTAGCAAATCATTAAAACCATTAAGCTTTATTAACTCATTAACAAGCCTTAATGTTGTATCCTTGTCCCTGAGCATTGTCTTCATCATGAGAATGGATTGAGTTTATTGACAATGCCGAACCGTCATTCACAACTTTGTTTTTCTCCTTGAATCTAGCTCTTGGGATCTCCAGTCTGCTAGATAGAGTTACCGCCATGATGACTTGTCCTAAGCCGTAAATTCATTCCCTTAGATGATCTTTTAACTTTCTCTCTAGTTAGGCCTTTTTGTAAGTGGATCCGACACATTATCCTTTGACTTTACATAGTCAATTCTGATAATTCCACTAGAGAGTAGTTTTCTAACGGTATCATGTCTATGTCGTATATGACGAGACTTTCCGTTATACGTCATGCTCCATGCCCTACCTATTGCATCTTGACTGTGAAAGTGTATGCATACTAATGCCAATGGTTTGGGCCAAAATAGAATATCTATCAAGAAATTCCGGAGTCTTTTAACTTATTCACCGACCTTATCTAGAGCACCTAGCTCAAAGATCATTGTAGAGCTAGCGATACATGTCTCTTTTGAAATATTTCTAAGAGACTGCTCCTCTACCAATAGTAAATACATATCCACTCGTGAATTTTACTTCATTCTTCCGATGATTCAATTTGCATCACTATATCTTTCAATATTGTTGGATATTGTTATAATGCAAGACATAGTTTTAAGTATTATTTTAAATACTCCAAAACTCTATTTATTGCCATCTAATGAATTTATTTGGGATCACTTGTGAACCGACTCAGTTTAAAATAGCAAATGCTATATCTGATCGCACACACTATATGATATACATCATGCTTCCCAAAAATCTAGCACAATCCAATTGTGAGTCACTTTTGTTTTCACTCTTTTGAAATGCAAAGCTCACATTTATTGGACACTTGACCACATTGACATTCAAATATTTGAACTAGTTAAGTACCCTTTCAATGCAATGAGACCATGAAAATGCTAAACATTATGGGGTTCTACGAATTCTTATATCTAAGATCGCATTAGCAACTCCAATAATTTTCATTTCACTTGCTTTATAGAATACGTTTAGTAGCATTTACGTCATTAGTGTCTCTATTGATGATCAACATATCACCAATATACAAACAAACAATGACCTTATGATTTTAATGTGAACACATTTATCACTTCCATCATTCTTCAATCCATTTGCCGACATGGTTTGATTGAATTATGTCATTGTTTTGGTGCTTCCATAATGTGACTTAACAAGTTCAGATACTTTCTTTTATTTACCAGGTACCACAAAACCCTCGGGGTGGTCCATGTAAATTTCTTCCTCCAATTCTACATTTAAGAAAGTTCTTTTCACATTCATTTGATGAATTTGGAGGTCATATACCACAATAATAATTTTTTGCATCCGAATGGATGTAATTCTAATTACTAACGAGTATATATATCGACAAGATCAAAATATTGTTTTTTTTCTAAAGTCTTTGACACAAAGTCTTGCTTTATATTTTTCAACAGTTCCATCAACTGTTATTTTTCCTTCTAAAGATTCATTTTGAACCCAAAGGTTTATTTTCTTGAAGAAGATCAATTAACTTTCAATATTGTTTATTGACACCATCTTTCCAAAGGATGAGTCTACAGAAGACACATAAAATGTTACAAAATCATATTCAAAGGAAGTAAATGTCCTTTAACATTTACTAAGCCTCTGAATCTCTTTATTAAGTACATTATCCTTTTCATTTCCTAGGCCTTTTAGACCGTTCTCTAGACTACTCAAGACTAATTTTATAGTCTACAGTGATAGGTCCTATTTTAATTCTTTTAGGAATTGGAACTTGGACTTTGACTAGATACTCCCACACTTTGAAATATTTCAAGTTGGATTTCCTTCCTTTCCATTTATCATATGGAAAAGATTGTATTCTGATCAAACAAAGTCGCTTTTTTCTAAAAAGACAACTTTTTGTTGTTCCCTTTTGCAATAAGGATAGTTCCTCCACACAAGCTTTGTATAAACCCGAACTTATAAATAATGCATCCATCATTTCTTTCAACGTTCGGTTTTTCATTAGATTTGATGTGAATATGACAGTAGTTTGATATTTCACTTTCCAAACATATTTCTGCACAATGAGATTTATACTCTCCATTCTTATCACTTCTTATATATTTTTTCACACTGATTTTCAACTTCGATATTACATTGTCTAGACATTTCTATTGCTTCATCCTTACCATTCAGCAAATAGACATAGTCATTTATAATGCAATTCTCAATAAAAGTAACAAATACTTTTTCTCACCATGTGATGGTGTTAATTTCATATCACAAATGTCAGTGTAAATCAATTCTAAGGGATTAGAATTTCTTTCAACAGATTTATAAGAATGTTCAACATAATTAGATTCCACAAAAACTTGACATTTTTATTTATTGCACTCAAAGTTAGGCAAAACTCCTAAGTTGATCAGTTTTCCTTACAAGGTTTTGTAATTGACATGCCCCAAGTGTTCATGTCACAAACATTGACTCAAGCAAGTAAGAACAAATAAAAACATTGAGTTTGAAAAGCTCTTCGCGAGGTAGCTTTTTTTCTCACTAATATTTTGTTCCTATTTTTTACAATTTTGTGTGATACAAACATTGTTTAGATTGTCAAATGTCCTTTTCAGAAGGACATTTCCATAACTTTCAATATGATTGTTATAGAACTACCCATGAACAAAGTTTCATCGGGTTCAATAAAGACAATATAGTCCAAATGTTATTTTTACAAAAACATAACAAATGACTATTCACCAATATTCATGTCTATGCAAATACTTTTATTATAATAGACATATCTTTTCATGAAAAATCACAACATTTTAAGTGTTTTTTCTAACCATAAAAGAACACAATTTGAACAAGTACATATATAATTTGGATGTTTCATACTAGTCACGCTATATACTAGTAATAGAGAAACTCAACAACCACAATAAAATATACTCCAAGAATTTTGTGGGTATAACATAATACAAAAGTATCATTAAATTTCATATCTTTTGCTACAAAGTTAAATTATACACCAAGTCTAATCATAAGCAAATAACCCCCACATTTCAAATGTGATCTCAAAAATATTTTTCAAGTATTTGAAAATAGTTTTTCCACATATTTTAATGTTGGAAACATTATTCTACGAAAGAATTATAGTGCTGCAATTCTCTTTGACAATGTTTACACAATGTCAAAGTTCCTTCCATAGAGACACAAAATCACAAATTCTAAGTCACTGGTATTTTTCCTTTATCATAAATAGACATACCACTTAGTTTAAATACTAACAATAAGGACAAAAAAATTGTACAATTTATTTCTATATTACATTGAAGTTTATAGAAAATCAAAAGTACAACACTGACTTATTATGTGAAGTTTTCATATTCTTCAAACCAGTTACATAGTGCAATTTATCCAGAGTATAAAATCACAAAAGTTTTTAGTGTACAAAATAAGACACACTAACATTTCTCATGGAGTACAAAACTACAAAAGTCTTTTTTTTTTCTCCAAACAGAAAAACACATATTCTTTATCACATAGAAATGTTTTTCTTATCAAATAGTCTTCAAACTATAACATTTTGACATACTATTTTATCAAACAAAAATATGCATCTCTCATTTTTGCAAACTAAAGAATTTTAAAAGCAACAATATTTGCAAAGTAAAATTCATTCCACAACATATGGTTTGCAGATCTTTTTTCCAAAGATACACATAATTAAAAAAATCAAAGATGATAACTTTTAGAAACTATTTTCCTCCTTTGATAATTTAATAAGAAGGTTACCTGGTAATCTTTAAACTGAATACCATAAAAAAATTTTGTTTACATTCTCACTTCGACGTTGCTAAACAAAGCAACGAATTATGGAGAAGTAATGCATTTATCTTCTACTTCCATGATTAGATTCTTTACAATCAGTAGAATACAAAAAAAAAATACTAACAGCATAATAATTTCCTCAAGATTGTTGTTCATCTTGTATTCCAAACATATTTAGAACAAAACTTTGAACATTTTTGTAAGAAATCAAAGTTTAAGAACATTTTCATAACTAGAAAATTAAAACTAGTAGCGAAACTAGAATCAGAAACAGTTTTTTAAAAAAAATATACGAAATATTTTTCTTAAGAAGAATTGTTGTAAATATGTGTCTAAAGAATCTTACTGATTCCAACAAACTTTGCAGAAACACGAAGTTACCAAGTTTAATGAACCAGTGAAGAACAAAAGAATAGAAGAACTGAAATTAATTTACAAATCTAAAGTTTATAAAACACGTACCAGAATCTGAAAAATTTTTAATACGAAAAAGATCAAGTCCACTGAATTCACAGTGTCCCCTTAAGGAAATTATTCCCCTCTAGTATCCGAGTTTTGATTTGGAAGATGACCTCTCAGGGTAAAATGATCTCAATCACCAGAGTATAGATACCAAAAACTCCGGTGTCGGCGAACCACTCAACGGCACTAAAGTACACTTAGAATACTAGATTTAGTAGTTGAAGAAGAAGCCCATAGATTCTATTTAAAATGAGAGGAAATCCCTCAATTTATAGAAAACAAAGGATAGTGCGAAAAGGTTCTTATTGTGCCTTACCGGAAAGGTCACAAACCTTTGGAAAAATCACAATCTTTCAGAAAGGTCGTCACCTTTCATAAAAGTCACAACTTTCCATAAAAGTCACAACTTTTCATAAAAGTCGCAACTTTTCATAACAGTCACAACTTTTCATAAAAGTCGCAATATTTCATAAAAGTCACAACTCTTCATAAAAGTCACAACGCTTCATTTTCCATTCACACCTTTTTAAAATCCAACACCTAGTAAAATAGGCATCCCTATCTGGTGGTTCTGATCACATCATGGTATCAGAATCTGAATTTCTTGTGAAAAATCTCCATTGAATTACTGCAGTCTAGTTTTCAAAATTCTGTTCTTCTCGAATCTTTGATCAAATTTTTGCTTCTGCTGTGAACTCTAGTGTACCACAAGAATTGGGTACACACATAGCTTTCAACATAGATCATCCAAGTACGCCAGCATTTGCCAAATCGTCTCAAAGTACATCAACATTGCCACATTAGAAACATTCACACATTCTCCCAAGCCCCATCCTGCCAAGCCAAAACTTATCGGAATCTTGTAGAAAGTAATATTCGACAAGTTACAGTATTAAAATCAAAAGAATAATAGTTTGCAATGAAAAGTAAAAGCAAGAATTGGGACAGCAATCCATTTGCATTTATACACATTTCTAACAATTGGGCATACTTCATCACTATAACAAGTTCATCTGAAGTTTGCCAAAACCAAAAGAATGAACATGTTTCTACCCTATTAACAGCAATCCAGGAATCCATTTTTAACAGATTTCCAAACAGTAACAATTGGGCATACTTCATCACTATGACACAACTTGCTCCTTTTATTGATCTTGTTTTAACTTATTATTGCCTACCAACTTAGTGATATTACCATCAACAATCTCACTTAAACTTACCATCATCTTCACTAAAAATTACCATCATGAGAAATAACAAAATGCACAAACACTGCATAATCAAAATGGAACAAAGTGCAGATTATCAAGCTGCAAAATTCTTCATTAGTAGACGGAACAACAACCTAAATCATCTTGACAAATTTTCATTAAAAAAAATGCAGCTTATCAAGCTGCGAAATTCTGTCATTTTAATAACAAAAACCACAAAACTAACATAATCTAATAATACTAACTTAACACAAACAATAACACCACACTACATCATCTTGGCAACTACAAAACAACAATAAAATATCTTGCCTTAAATCCACACTTACATGTACGAGATTGAAGTTCTTCATAGGAAGAAATCGAAGAAGAAACTGACATTTATAACAAAATGAAGAGAAGAAAACTGATGTTCTAAACCCTTCGAAGATCGTGAATTTTTTTTTTTTGGAAGAACATGAGTGTTTATTTGGGTTTTAGGATTCTTTAATTAGATGGGTTTTTGTATTGGGTGGGTCGGGCGGGTTTAATAACATTTGGGTGGGTTTAGTTAAAAATAGGTGGATAATAGGTTGATTTAAAATTATATTAAATAATTAAAATACAACCAATGCATGGTTGGGGTCACGTAATTAATAGTATTATTTAATTATTTTAAATTTTGCTCTATAATGAAGAGGGTAAATTTGAATCCAAAGGTGGATAGAAAAGGTATTTTGGGGCCAATTGGTTGATGGGGGTATTTGCGTATCATTTTCAATTACTTAAAGGGTATGTTAGGCCATTTTCCGTAGATTATTAGTCCTTGTGGTCAACATTCAATAAATTGTTGAGATTTTTTTCATAATCCAAAATAAGTGAATATCTCAAAGTTCGAGAGAAATTTTTAGACCTTTTGCATAGTTACCCTTCCTTCTCATGAGGTTCTTAGCTACTTATCATTTTCTAGGACAATAACTTGATAATAATAAAAAAGATAATAGTGAAAAGTAGTCTTTAATTTATATTATTAAATATTTTTTCTTAAAGAGTGTGTCATTATATGTAACAATTCAGGCACATTATTACTTTAACTTTTACCTGGTCAACCTTTATGTACCTTAAAGTGATTTTCTTATCCCCATATACATTAATATGTTAACGATTCAATTCCATATAACTTTATAGTCTATTATATTAATCTTGAAAATTTAAACTATTTTGACTTACTTTTCAATAGTAATATGACTATTTCATTAGTTTGTCTTGATTGAATTACATAATATCTAACTTTTTAGGAAAAACATTGAGTGTAATTGTCCTTTTTATGCAATTGTAAGCAAACATAATGTGATACATTTTTTAAACATGATGATAATGCATCAAATTAAATTTAGATCTAATTAATTTGTAATAAATTTTTACTTTTTAACCAAATAATTTATAACTAGCAAGCAATAAATAAACTTATAAGAATAAGAGAATGTAACACTATTTTTAGAAACCAAATAATTATTGTGGTCATAAACCACAGCTTTAAGTGCTTATATGTGCAACTAATTTATGCTTAGTTGCACTTCACCATTCCCAAATCTATATTTCGCTATCACTGAATAAATTCATTTAACTTGTACAATAAGCAGATTATTCTAAAATTTCTTGACACCATAGTCTTTAAATTAGCTATGACATAATAATGTTTGCCTTCTTAATAGATATGTAATGACCCATACTGTCATTTAAAGTATGTAGACATGAATCCACTATAAAGTCCTTCTCGCAACTTTATATTGTGATTTTTGACTTGGGAGCATCGATGTCACGACCCAAAACCGAGCCGCGACTGGCACCCACATTTACCCTCCTATGTGAGCAAACCGACCAATCTAAACCTTAACATTTCAATTTAATATCAACATGAAGCAATGCGGAAGACTTAAACTCATTAATAAAAGACAATTCAATAACTTCTAAAATTCAACATCTATTATTTCCCCAAAATCTGGAAGTCATCACCACAAGAACATCTATGATCAA
>NC_028643.1:33846067-33848243 GCF_001406875.1 Solanum pennellii
CGTCATGGACTCAATTTGTTTAAGGAGTCTGTGACGGCCCGTCGTGCCTACGACGGTCCGTCCTGAGCTTCGTCGCCAAGTTCAGAGAGTCGATTTCAGTACCCAAATTTCAGAAGTCTAAGTATTCTGGAACGAGACACCTGCGACGGTCCGTCGTGCCCACGACGGTTCGTCCTGCAGGTCCGTCGCCAAGTTCAGAGAGTCGATTTCAGTACTCAATTTTCAGAAGTCTAAGTCTTTTGGAACGAGACCCCCTCGACGGCCCGTCGTGACCATGACGGTCCGTCGTGGGTTCCGTCGACTCACACAGTTTTTCCAGAAATAAAATCTGCTGCTCAAAACGACTAAACAGGTCGTTACAATGGATGATATGATCCCAGAGGTGATGGATATACATTTCGAGAAAAAATATCTAATTATAGGACTTACAAGTTTCAAATTTGATGAAGGTCAATATTTTGGATCAGCAAACTTGAAAATGAGTTTTTACCCTTCCATTAGGACTGGAAGGTTATTTATGAATTAATTAGTAACAATCTCAAGCGAAGGAACCACCATTAGATCTTTAATAATAGTTATCTCCAATTAGCTAATTAATCCTAGAAATAACTATTAGATCGTTATTTATCTTACTAATCGACAATCTTTCCAATAAATAAAGAAACTCGTATATGCACTATTTCAGGATGAAAAAAATAATTAATACCACTCTGTCAAAATTAGCATAAAGAAAATGAAGCATCTCTACATAAGTTTAAACTATTTTTTTTCATCTTCAAAAACCTAAAGTGGTAATTGATCTTTTGAACCTTCACATAAATAGGAACAATGAGAACATATATTTAAAAATATTGGTTAAACCTGTCTTAAAATAGTTTATATATTTGGGATAATTTTTTGGAGGACATAAAAAAAGGTTGTAAATATGATTTCCAAAATAGAGGGCATGTATAGAAGGAGCAAATTTTCTTAGAATAAAAGTTGACAATAACTTAAGCTAAAAACTAAAAGCATTTAAGGAGAATCTATTACATATAGTTTATCTTTCCACTCTTTAATTATTAATTTTATTTTTTCTACAAGTAATTTTGTCTTTAACATTAACGAAAATCTATTACAGGTAGATAACTAAAAGAAAAAGCAACTTATCTACTAGAAAAAATTTGAATCCCAACAATAAAAATATATTTTTCCTCTAAAACTTATGCCAGAGGAGGTAAAGGTTGAGCGCAAGATTTAATCCCTTTGCTTTGCTTGATCATGCTCCAACTTGGTGTCAAGTTTCTGCACCTTGGCGTTTTCAACTTCACGAGCTTGTTCTTTTTCGAGCTTTGCTATCTCTATATCTTCAATTTTCTTTTTCAAATATTCTGTTTTCTACTTCAAAGTTTCTATTAGCATTTTCTTTGTTTTTCTTCAATGTAGACAAAAATGACATGATTATTTCGATGTGTTTTGCAAATTGCAGAAATAAGAAATGTACTCTATGATCTCTGAATCCTAGATGTACTCTCAATTTATGTTGATGTATTCAAATTATGGGAATCAAATTAATAATTTAGGTTGTCGAAGAGAAAAGAAAAGTTATTTGAACTTCATGTAGACATGCATGTTCAATTTAATTTATGTTTCCGTACTGGATGTGTTTAGTAATACCTTTTCAATTACCGATGTATATTAGATGTAGGAGTAAATAATATATACTTACTCATCTAATAATCATCAGATTTTAGGTGAAAGAATAACTTAGTTATTACCAATGGGATTGATAGATTAAATTGTTGACGGTAGCAACAACTTAGATATTATACAAGCTTGTTCTCATTCAATAAGAAATTTATACATCATATTTTTTTTATTGTGATAAGCATAGCAATAAATAACTCTTAAATATAAAAAAAAAGTGAAAGGAAGTCCACAAAAGAAGAGCCTGTGAATAGGTCATGTTCTCGAATATGCTAAGAACTCTGTGTAAGGAATCAACAAAAGCAACATATTTGTTGCTTTCGTATTTGCTTTCCCTACACAAAGCTTTTCGCATATTAGAGAACGTGATCTCCTCAAAACGCTCATCTTTTATGTCTTTCGTTCACTTCTTTTTGCATTTCAGAGCTATTACTTACCAAGATTATCTTAATAAGATATATATATATATATATATATATATATATATATA
>NC_028643.1:33850763-33865653 GCF_001406875.1 Solanum pennellii
TATATATATATATATATATGAAAGCTGAAAGGTACTCACAGATGGGCCCTCAGGCAGTACAGACAAGAGAGTAGTTGGCTTTGATGGATTGCTTCTCACTATTACATTCCAATTTTTAGTCAGCAAATTTGGAAAAATATTTTTGGACATAAATTGTGGGTCCAAAAAGTAGAGGCACCAAGAAATTACTTTACTGATTTTTTGATTGTGATGATCCTGTGTGAATCTCGAACTAGAATTAGTACAGAGAAAAAGAAACATATATATATTTATATAAGGGGAAAACAAAAACTGAGACATGAGTGCACAAATTACTATGTATATGTGGGGAAGCTCAAGGGAACTCACATCTGAGCCCTAAAGCAGTATCGACAGGAGAGTTGCAGGTGCTAGTTGATTGCTTCTCCCTATTGCATCCTAGATTTTGGTCCACAAATCTGAAAAATATTTTTGAACGATAGAAAAGAAAAATTAAATATAGTCTCCGAAGTGAAGGACATGTATAGAGAAATAGAGAATGCAATTGAGGGATTAAAAAGTATGGAACAAAAGAGGGCTTTTATAGTTGGTGTTTAGTGTTTTCATTTATATTAGATTAGATTTGATAAGAATTCAAAATTGACCAAATCTACCAATCTTAAGAACCTGCGAAAAAACAATTAACAATCTTAGTAAGAACATTTTCTTAAAATAGGCAAATATATTTTTATTATTAGGTCAACTTTTGTCTGGTCAACAATAAAATTCCTTTTCTTGTCTCTGTACACATTAGTATGTCAACTTCTCAATTTCATACCATATAGTCAATAATATTAATATTGATAATTTAGATAATTTTGACTCACATTTTAATTCTAATTTTACCATTTCATTGGTTTGACTTAATTGAATTAATACTAAATTGAATTATATTATTTCTTACTTTTTGGTTAATGATTGAGCACAATTGTCCTTTTATCTACTGTGAACAAATATAAGTTATCACATATATATTTTTTAAATCTAATGATTAGTGCCTCAAATTAAATTAAAAGTTACTTAATGAGTACTCTAATAAGTTATTGCTCTTAGGTAATTTGAATCATTTACTAGACACTTGAAAAAAGACAAAAATATAATCCAAAATGGGCACACATGTAAATAGAAAATATAGTTCTTGGGTTGGAAGCAAAAGAACAAAGTGTGTAAGCTTTTAACATACTATATCAACTGAATTAAAATTAATTTTGAAAGTTAAATTTTGTGCTTGACTAAATTAGTTTTTTTCTTTATTTGGGTTAAAAAAGTTCAACCTTAAAGAGGTCCAAAGTGACACCCAAATAGAGGTCAGTTTCAGAAGAGCTAAAACTAGCAACCATGGCCAAAACAACCTAAAAAGGCCTTAATTTAACCAAAAATATTAGGATTTTAGTTCTAGTTCTCCATCAATTACGATTTTATTAGTTCTAGATTATTCTTTTAGAGTTTTATTAAGTTGACAACCACTTTTTCTCATATATAAAAAGCGAAATGACCTGGTAGACCCTCGTACTAGGCTCCGTTTGTAAGTTGTACCATTGTACTTCTGATTTTGCCAACTGAAACTCATTCAAACACAATATGTCAAACCTCTTTATCATCATTTGTGTGTGCGTGTATTACACTCAATTTACACATGAAATTCCACATCATTTTTTAATGACACATCAGTAGTATTATTATTATTTAATGACATATCAAAAATTAAATATTTAAAAATAAATAATATTTTTAAAAAAGGTGAAAAATTCTCTCTCTCTCTATACTCATTTTTCATATTCCCACTTCATCTTCTTCCTCCCTAACCTCTACCCTTCACCCCCAAAAATAAAAATCACCATTTTTCATCTTCCTCACACTCAAACATTTTCTTATTTACAAAATGTGAAAGATTATAGTTAGTTTTTACACATACTTTCGCTTCTATTTATTTAGATTTGGTAAAAAGATATATCAAGAAAACTTCAATTGAAAAAATGTATATGTTTATAAGTAAAATCAAGCAATAGATCTTGAAAAATATAGTTTTTAAAAGGTGAATGAGTTGTATTATAACAAAAGCTTTTTATTATGATTATGTTAGTGGTGTATATGTCAAAAGAGAAGAAAAGAGAACGGATAGGGGAAGGGAGTGGGTGGGTGGGGAATCTGGGGCTGAAAAGAAGATGAAAAATTGGGCTGAAGAAGAATAAGAAGAAAGAAGAGGTTGTGGCGGCGATGGGTTGAGTGGGTTGAAGAAGTTTTTGATTATTTTTTGAAAAAGTGGTGTGGGAAGAAGATAGATTCATTTTTTTTTTAAAAAAAAATTATTATATAATTTTAGTAATTTAAAATGTAAAGTTTAAAAAATGTTGTTCACTCGCTTTAAATGTATGTTGTCACACTCTCTCGCCAAGTCAGCTATTTTAATATCACATAAGTATGGTCTTCAGATGGGCTTAATATATTGTGTTTTATATAGTTTAGGGGTCCAGATGACAAAAAGGTAAGTACAAGGGTTCAAAATACAAACTGATACAAGTATAAGGGGCCACCAAACCATTTCGCCTTGATAAAAATAAGAGTGTTTTTCATTCTCAGGGACACATTGCATTGAAATTATTAATAATAATATTGTGGATTTAATTGTCGACCTTTATTATTTTCATAGTACTTTCTCTATTACAATTTATGATACCTTTTATATTTTGAGAGTCAAACAGTTTAAGATTGATAAAAAATTTACGCATGGAATCTTCAGTTTTTTAAAATGAAATTTATATATTTGTCAACTACGTAAAAAGTACTACGAGTCATAATAATTAATAATTCAAAATATTTATAAGATCTATGAAAAATTAATGGTAAAAAATAGACTTGTTTGACTCTTGAAATTCGAAAGGTGACATATAAAATGGAACGGATGTAGTATAACGTAATTCTTCTTGTGGTATCTTTGATGCATACTAATATTTTAAAAAATTATTTAGTAAGTGATAAATATATAAATATATCATTTCGATTTATTTTCTCAAGTAAAGACATAAGATATCTATTGATAATCTGTGTTATTACTTGGATCTTGCAAAGTCTTTAGAACATTGCGTTCTTGTAAATACTTGAATTGTTCTTTGAAATATTTTCTATTACTTCTCGATTTTAGATTCTTTTCTATTTTGATTCAACACTTTAAAATGTTCAATTCTAAATTTCGAATCTCTCTAATCACATATTATCATTATATAATTTAATCAAGATAAAACAGTAAAATGATTAGGTTATAGCTAAAAAAATTAAATGTTTCAATATTTTTAACTATCAAGATCAATGTTATAGATAAAGGTGAGAAATCGAGACAGTAACCTACAAATTTATATACACGAGAAAATGATTTGAAGGTATTTACACGTTGATTGCATGAAAATTGAACTAACAATATATCACGACCCAAAACGAGTCGTGAGTGGCACCCACACTTAACCTACTAGGTGAGCGAACCAACAAATCTAAACCCCAACATTTACCAATAGTTCAACTATGAATAACAAAAATAATGCGGAAGATCCAAAACTTATTAATGTAACCAATTAAATAAGCTTCTAAAGTTTAACACTTATTATCCCCAAAATCTGGAAGTCATCACATCAAGAACATCTATCCTCAAATTACCAAGTCTAAGAGTATTTAAGAAACCAAAATAAGTAAAAAGATGGTCCATGTCCGAAATTCAAAGACATCAAGACGTGAATGAGAGAATCCAGCACGAGCTAGAAATAATAGCTCACCCTGAACTCTGATATGCTGGAGACCGACTAGAGTTGAGGGCGAGTCGAAGTCGATGGTACACTTGCTGCACTCCACAAAAGAACAAAGAAGAAAATACAAGTAGGGTCAGTACAAGGAACACGTACTGAGTAGGTATCATTGGTCAACTCAAAATAGAAATCAATATATATTAAACAATAGTATAAAATCAACTACAATACTTAACAGGTGGCAACCAACAAACACATGAACCATTGACAACAACACCATAATAGGTACACCATCAATCACAACATCAAGCAAACCTATGAGGACTCATGCCTCCACACCATACTCTTTTGCAAAATAGGTTCTTTGAGATTAAGTATATTAAGTTACTTCAATATTTCTTGCCTTTATTTTTATTATGTCGGAACGTGACACTCCGATCCCATAATACCGTGTCGGAACGTGACACTCCGATCCAATAATACTGTGTCGGAACGTGACACTCCGATCCAATTATCTCATTATTTTATTTCATCAAGCCTTCTTTATTCAAGGCGTCATTTTACTAGAGAGGGTTCAAGATTAGAAATTCAACAATCTCATAATTTTAGGCCAACCAATAACCACACAATCAAGACATACAACCACACAATCAAGTACATAGGAGACTTTACAATATCACTTAACACATATCAATATCTATTGAGAGTTTATCTATCAAATAGAAATAAACCATAACCTACCTCCACCGAAGAATCGAAGTCAAGCAACTACTTCTCCAATGCTTTTCCTTTCCTTATTTCCCCCGAACCGTTCCAATCTATCAAGTATATATATACATAAGGTGTAAGTTAACAAGCTCATAAATACTCTTATTATATGTCCAGTCTAGACCTAAAACTCACCTAAAATTAATTTCCTAAAGTTTAAACCTATGGGTAAGTTTTTATTTCCTCGCATTAATATAACTTTAATGGTATTCAAATAATACAATACACCTAATATTTAAATATTTAGCTTAATATATTAAACCTTGAATCAAAATAAGATAACTATATAAAAAATTAAAAATTTGAGTTAAGTTCTACCTTTAGTAACCTCCATTACGGAAAACTAACAAAATATAATCCTATAAAGACCCAAAATCCAATACTCTCAATGCTTGTGATTAAGTTTGATACCATATGCAAATCGTCTGACATATACTCTTAATTAACTATAAAAATTCTCCGACATATGAAAGAATCACGTGCAGTACACATTACTGCTTAAAGAACAAGCACTTCCAAGGACTATAATTACTCCTCCACCCACTAATAATCATGCGACCTTCTAATTGTTCTCCATTACAATTTATTTAAAGCAATAGAGGAATTGTTACCAGGATCGATCTTCTTTGTTAGATGCTGCACGTGTTATTTTCTCGTTTGAAACCCTTATTCCTCTTATAATATATTTACTCCCTAGTTATTATATAAGACTAATAATAAAAATAGTAAAAGTGACCCTTATTAATTTTAATGTTATTTTCTTTAACCACCAAATAAATAAATTATTAAAATTACCCCACTAATTTCATAATAATAATTATGAATAGTCTAAAACACCCATTTAAATCTATCGAAAAGTATTTTCTGACATAAAAAGTTCTAGTGCTCAAAACGATAAAAAAATGGTCGTTACAATAGATACCAATTTACCCATCGTTCGTCCTCGAACGATCATAGGAAGAAAGGAAAGGGCGAGAAAGAGTACCTGAGTCACTAAAAAGATGTGGATATCTTTCATGCATATCAGCCTCACTCTCCCAAGTGGACTCTTCAACTGGCCGATTCTTCCACTGAACCTTGATAGAAGTAATCTCTTTGTATCTCAATTTGCGGACTTCCCTATCTAGAATAGCAATAGGCTCCTCCTCATAAGACAGATTCTCATCAAGAAGAACTGAATCCCAATGAATAATATAATTTCCATCACCATGGTATTTTTTCAACATAGACAGATGAAATACCGGGTGCACTCCTGATAACCCTGGAGGCAATGCCAATTCATAGGCCACCTCCCCCACGCGCTTCAGAACTTCAAATGGACCGATATACCTCGGACTAATCTTACCTCGCTTACCAAACCGCATTACACCCTTCATGGGTGAAACCTTCAACAAGACTTGTTCACCATCCATAAAATCCAAGTCCCTAACCTATCGATCTGCATATTCCTTCTGCCTACTCTGAGCTGCTAAAAGCTTTTCTTGAATAAATTTCACTTTCTCTAATGATTCCCTCCGAAGATCAGTACCCCAAGGTCTAACCTCAAATGCATCAAACCAACCAATGGGAGACCTACATCTCCTCCCGTACAGTGCCTCAAATGGGGCCATATCAATACTCGAGTGATGGTTATTGTTGTATGAAAACTCTGCTAAAGGTAAAAATTTATCCCAATGACCACCAAATTCTATCACACATGCACGAAGCATATCCTCCAACACCTGAATTGTTCGCTCAGAATGACCATCGGTCTGAGGGTGAAATACAGTACTAGGATCCAGTCTAGTACCTAATTCAACATGTAATGTCCTCCAAAACTTAGAAGTAAATTGCGTACCTCTATCTGATATTATGGAAAGTGGAACTCCATGCAATCGAACAATCTCAGAGACATAGAGTTTGGCTAACTTCTCGGCATTGTAAGTCATCTTAACCGGAATTAAGTGAGCAGACTTAGTTAACCTGTCAAAAATTACCCAAAACTTACCCAATGTCTTTGGAAGACCAACTACGAAATCCATTGCAATTATTTCCCACTTCCATTCAGGAATGGGCATTCCCTGAAGTGTCCCTCCAGGCCTCTGGTGTTCATACTGTACCTGCTGAAAATTTGGGCATTGGGCAACAAAATCAACAATGTCACGCTTCATTCTATTCCACCAATAATGTTGCTTTAGATCACTATACATCTTGGTTGCACCAGGATGTATAGAATACCTTGAACTATGAGCCTCTGTAAGAATAGTGTGAATCAAATCATCCACACGGGGCACACATACCCTTCCCTTAATCCTCAAGACACCTTCTTCATCAATTACTGCCTCTTTAGCCTCTCCTCGCAACACCATATCTAGAATTCGGCTCAGCTTCTCATCAGCAAATTGATTTCCCTTAATCTTGACAAGAAAAGAAGATCTTGCCTCCACACAGGCCAAAAATCCTCCGTTCTCTAGTACTTCCAGCCTCATAAAGTCATTAGCCAGAGTCTGAACCTCTCTAGCCAATGGGCGTCTAGAAACCTGTAAGTAAGCTAAACTACCCATGCTCCCTGCTTTTCTACTTAAAGCATCTGCCACAACATTAGCTTTTCCTGGGTGATACAAAATAGTAATATCATAGTCTTTCAATAGTTCCATCCATCTCCTCTGCCTCAAATTCAAATCTTTTTTAGTAAAGACATATTGCAAACTACGATGATCTGTATAAACTTCACACTTGACCGCATATAGATAATGTCTCCATTGCTTTAATGCAAATACAACTGCAGCCAACTCCAAATCATGGGTCGGATAGTTACATTCATGCACTTTCAATTGCCTCGAAGCATAAGCAATTACATTCCTCTCCTGCATTAGCACTGCACCCAAACCAGAATAAGATGCATCACAATAAAAATATAAAATTCTTACCTTCCACTGGCAAGGTATGAATTGGTGCAGTAGCAACAAGGTCTTGAGTTTTTGGAAGCTTTCTTCACATTCATCCGACCATACAAATGGAACATTCTGCTTAGTCAAATTTGTCAGCTGCGAAGCAATAGAAGAAAATCCCTTGAAGAATCGACGGTAGTAGCTAGCTAAACCAACAAAGCTCCTTACCTCTGAAACATTAGTAGGTCTTACCCAACTCTTCACTGCTTGAATCTTAAAAGGATCCACCATCACTCCATCCTTAGAGACCACGTGCCCCAAGAAGGACACTGAATCTAGCCAAAACTCACACTTGGAGAATTTGGCATAAATCCTTTTCTCCCTCAACAACTCCAATACAATTCTCAAATGCTCCTCATGTTCTTTCCTGCTCTTTGAGTATAATGGTATATCATCAATAAATACAATAACAAAGAGATCCAGATATGGCTTAAAAATCTCGTTCATCATGCTCATGAAAGCAGCAGGGGCATTCGTAAGCCCAAAAGACATTACTAAGAATTCATAATGCCCATACCTGGTTCGAAAAGCAGTCTTTGGTACATCTGTTGCCCGTATTTTCAATTGATGATAACCGGATCTCAAATCAATTTTAGAGAAGACACAAGCACCTTGTAACTGATCGAACAAATCATCAATGCGAGGAATGTGATACTTTTTCTTAATAGTTACCTTATTCAGCTGCCTATAGTCTATGCACATCCGAAAACATCCATTTTTCTCTTTCACAAATAAAACAGGAGCACCCCAAGGGGATGCACTCGGTCTAATAAAACATTTATCTAACAACTCCTGAAGTTGGGCCTTTAACTCCCTTAACTCGGCTGGAGCCATTCTATAAGGGGGAATGGAAATGGGGCGAGTACCTGGCTCCAGATCAATACAAAAATCAATATCCCTATCCGGTGGCATACCAGGAAGGTCTGCAGGAAACACATCCAGAAACTCACGGACTATCGAAACATACTCGATCGAAGGTACTTTGGAAGTATCATCTCTGAGATGTGCCAAGAAAGCTAAACAACCCTTACTCACCATCCTCTTAGCACGAAGAAAAGAGATAATACGAACTAGAGTGGAAATATAGTCGCCCTCCCACACTAGCGGATCTGTCCCGGGCTTGGCCAATGTCAAAGTTTTAGCATTACAATCTAAGATTGAAAAATTTGGAGAAATCCAAGTCATACCCAGAATTACATCAAAATCAACCATCTCTAGAATAATCAAACCTACATAAGTATTGCTCCCCACAAAAGTCACAAGGCAAGACCTATACACCTTCTCAACTATCACAGACTCACCCACAGGAGTAGAGACATGAATAGGCATGTCAAGCAAATCACAATATAAATCAATACCAGTAGGAAATAAGGAAGATACATATGAAAATGTGGATCCAGGATCAAACAATACAGAAGCCATGCAATCAAAGACCAAAAGAGTACCTGTGATAACAGCATCAGATGTCTCGGCTTCAGACCTCCCGGGGAAAACATAACAATGGGCCCTATCACCTGTCTGTCCATTGCCCCTACCATGCTGCGCTGCAGTAGTTCCAACTTTCCCGCCACCCCGACTGAATTGGTGACCACCATTACCTTGGCCACCACGTCCTCCAGAATGGCGGCCTCTACCATGACCACCTCTACCTCTAACTACTGGGGATCTGTAACTCTGTTTTGGACAATATTTCCTAATATGTCCAGCCTCTCTACATCCATAACAATTCCTGGAGTCAAGTATAGGTCTCTGTGAAAATGACAAAGTCTGGAGATAACCTCCAAACTCAGAAAAAGGCTGACTGGTCTGCGACGGACCCCCAGCTGAAGCCTGCAATGAAGACTGAATAGGACGGGCTGGATAACCTCCTGAACTCTGCCCTCTGGAGTAAGAACCACTAAACTCACCTCCCTTACGAAACTTCTTAAATTTCGATGATGTGGTGAAGTCGTCTGGCTTCACCCCCTCTACCTCTATCACAAAATCAACCACTTCCTGAAAGAATTTTGCTGCATCAGCTGCCTGTAAGGCTGGAATCTGCAAATCTGACCTCAATCCTTTCACAAAGTGGCGAATTCGCTCTTGTGGACTGAAGCAAAGCTGAGTGGCATACCTGGATAGTGCACGAAATTTGGCCTCATAAGCAGCAACAGACATCCTTCCTTGCTCTAGGCTCAGGAACTCATCTCTCCTCCTATCCCTCAAAGTCCGGGGTATATACTTCTCCATAAATAAGCTAGAAAATAATGCCCAAGTCATAGGTGGTGGCCTTGCTGGTTGACACTCAACATACGACCGCCACCACATTTTGGCATCCCCCTGAAACTGGTAGGTCACAAACTCAACACCGAATCGCTCTACTATGTCCATCTTATGTAGCAGCTCATGACAATCAACCAGAAAATCATAGGCATCTTCAAATTCAGCACCGTTGAATACTGGAGGTTTCAACTTTAAGAACTTAATGAAAAGTTCATGGTGATCACCTGTCATTATAGACCCTGTAGTCAATCGAGGAAACGTGCCTACTTCCAATGATGCATCCATGCGGGGAGCCGCAACAGCTGCATGTTGTACTCCATGAACCTGAGGTGCTGGTGCAGAAAACACTGGAGGTGTCAGGCCCTGATCAGATAACCCGGTAAGATAAGTAAGAACCTGATTAATCATCTCTTGGGTAGGCTGGGGTGGTACTTCCTTATCCTGAACCTGCTCATTTTCCCCTTCCTCACCCTCTCTCACTAACTCATCAGCCGGTGGAGGAGTCACTGCTCTATTCCTAGCTGGACCAGGTGTTTGTCCTCTAGCTCTAGTGGGAGTCCTCCGGCGACCCCTACCACGGCCTCTTGCCACTGCTCCTCCTCGAGTTACAGCCCCAATGACTGGCTCAGACGCACCCTGTCTTGCCGGTGTTGGTGTTGGCACAGTTGTTGCTCTAGTTCTAACCATCTGCGAAGTAGAGTGAGAAGGTCAGATACCAATTTGTATCACCCAGATACCAATTGGATCCAAGTAATAGCACGGAAGAAAGAAAGAATGGAGTTTTCCTAAAGTCCTTTAGCCTCTCGAAGAAAAGTAAAGGCGTCCCCATACCATTCCTCAAGACTCTACTAGACTTGTTCTTGTGTGATAAGACCAACGAACCTAACACTCTGATACCAAGTTTGTCACGACCCAAAACGAGTCGTGAGTGGCACCCACACTTAACCTACTAGGTGAGCGAGCCAACAAATCTAAACCCCAACATTTACCAATAGTTCAACTATGAATAACAAAAATAATGCGGAAGATCCAACACTTATTAATGACACCAATTAAATAAGCTTCTAAAGTTTAACACTTATTATCCCCAAAATCTGGAAGTCATCACATCAAGAACATCTATCCTCAAATTACCAAGTCTAAGAGTATTTAAGAAACCAAAATAAGTAAAAAGATGGTCCATGTCCGAAATTCAAAGACATCAAGACGTGAATGAGAGAATCCAGCACGAGCTAGAAATAATAGCTCACCCTGAACTCTGATGTGCTGGAGACCGACTAGAGCTGAGGGCGAGTCGAAGTCGATGGTACACTTGCTGCACTCCACAAAATAACAAAGAAGAAAATACAAGTAGGGTCAGTACAAGGAACACGTACTGAGTAGGTATCATTGGTCAATTCAAAATAGAAATCAATACATATTAAACAATAGTATAAAATCAACTACAATACTTAACATGTGGCAACCAACAAACACATGAACCATTGACAACAACACCATAATAGGTACACCATCAATCACAACATCAAGCACACCTATGAGGACTCATGCCTCCACACCATACTCATTTGGAAATAGGTTCTTTGAGATTAAGTATATTAAGTTACTTCAAGATTTCTTGCCTTTAATGTTATTGTGTCGGAACGTGGCACTCCGATCCGATAATACCATGTCGGAACGGGACAGTCCGATCCAATAATATCGTGTCGGAACATGACACTCCGATCCAATTATCTCATTATTTTATTTCATCAAGCCTTCTTTATTCAAGGCGTCATTTTACTAGAGAGGGTTCAAGATTAGAAATTCAACAATCTCATAATTTTAGGCCAACCACAAACCACACAATCAAGACATACAACCACACAATCAAGTACATAGGAGACTTACAATATCACTTAACACATATCAATCTCTATTGAGAGTTTATCTATCAAATAGAAATAAACCATAACCTACCTCCACCGAAGAATCGAAGTCAAGCAACTACTTCTCCAATGCCTTTCCTTTCCTTATTTCCCCCGAACCTTTCCAATCTATCAAGTATATATATACATAAGGTGTAAGTTAACAAGCCCATAAATACTCTTATTATATGTCCAGCCTAGACCTAAAACTCACCTAAAATTAATTTCCTAAAGTTTAAACCTATGGGTAAGTTTTTATTTCCTCGCATTACTATAACTTTAATGGTATTCAAATAATACAATACACCTAATATTTAAATATTTAGCTTAATATATTAAACCTTGAATCAAAATAAGATAACTATATAAAGAATTAAAAATTTGAGTTAAGTTCTACCTTTAGTAACCTCCATTACGGAAAACTAACAAAATATAATCCTATAAAGACCCAAAATCCAATACTCTCAATGCTTGTGATTAAGTTTGATACCATATGCAAATCGTCTGACATATACTCTTAATTAACTATAAAAATTCTCCAACATATGAAAGAATCACGTGCAGTACACATTACTGCTTAAAGAACAAACACTTCCAAAGACTATAATTTACTCCTCCACCCACTAATAATCATGCGACCTTCTAATTTTTCTCCATTACAATTTATTTAAAGCAATAGAGGAATTGTTACCAGGATCGATCTTCTTCGTTAGATGCTGCACGTGTTATTTTCTCGTTTGAAACCCTTATTCCTCCTATAAAATATTTACTCCCTAGTTATTTTATAAGACTTATAATAAAAATAGTAAAAGTGACCCTTATTAATTTTAACGTTATTTTCTTTAACCACCAACTAAATAAATTATTAAAATTACCCCACTAATTTCATAATTATAATTATGAATAGTCCAAAACACCCATTTAAATCTATCGGAAAGTATTTTATGACATAAAAAGTTCTAGTGCTCAAAGCGATAAAAAAATGGTCGTTACACAATATTAATTTAGTGCACCCAATGTATGTCCTAGTGGTCAGTGAAGTGGTTGAAAACCAAAGTCTCAAGTTTAAATTTTAGCGAAAACAAAATCGTTGGGTGAATCTTCTCATTTGTCCTAGTTTTGTTGGACAGAGTTACCTGCTACCTGTTTTTTAGTGTGAAGTGTCAGATGTATTGTAGAATTAATAAAGGTGTGTGAAAACTTGTCACAACCCAAAGTAGACCCTACACATAACATGGCGTATAGGACCCCGAGAAGCCTTACACAAGCCACTGAGCATGCATCATACAAGATAATAGAAACAAAACTTTTAAGGATAACATTTTATACATCAAAAGAGTTTGACAAAAAATGAAAGTCTAACTTAAGTCTTAAAGTCATATAAACAAAGTGAATGAGACGTAACTCGTACATCAAATACAAAATCGGAAACAAAATGGCATAAAGTTATAAGTATCTCGATCCCCAGAACATGAGGACTTACCAATCACTCTAAGTACCTATTATATTTCTAGCCATGAGTGTTCAAGACAGGAATGCCAGACCTTACATTCACGAGATAATGTAAGAACAAATGTGCATTAATACATGAAATGTACTAAATATAAGACAATATGCATAAACATAGACATGATAACATAAAGGACTTAAAATGTATGGGCATGATTACAATAAAACATTTAATAGCTTTTAGAGAAGAAATGACATGAAAATAATATAACATAGTCAAATACATTAACATAAAGGACATAAGGAAAGCTTGAAGAAAACAGTCATTTGTGAGATTCTAGCTCTAACCGACAATAAGACCATGAAAGTTATATATCATGGAAAATTCAGTATATCCCTCAGACCAAAAGAGGGAGAATATACTTTCCAAGGTAGAATTTGTACATAACATCATTTTCTAAAATGGATCCATTAGCCTGGTCATTTAAGAAATCCTACAGAAGCACATAGTTTGGGACTAGAGATTGCTACTAGAGAAAACCTTTCACCAATGAGAATCATTATGTGAGAAATATCTTTCACAATCACGATCATGATAACATGTGAGAACCTTTTACAATAGCATTTATACTTTCCTTTCAAAGCATCATTAGATTATTCATAATAACTTCATATAAATATGTATATCTTTATAGATTTATAATTTATAGTTCATAACCTTTATATGGGTTCTTAATAAAAAATCAAGAATCATGCACGGGTCAAGATAATTTCAATAAAACATCACGAACTAACATGAAGTTATGCATTATAACACTTAATCAACAACAAAAAACGATAATTAAATGGAACCCATGAGATTGAATTGAAATCCTAACATGAATCATTTGAAATTGAAGGGAGAACTTTGAAATTGAAGGGAGAACTTGGAAACCTTAGGACCTCATGGAGGAAAGGACTCCATGGGTGAATACCCACATATCTTGATCCTTTAAGCCAAAAAATGATAGAGAATTGAAGACTTGAACAAAACCCTAACAATTCTTCTACTACTTTCTTAGTTCTGAGAGAATTTTGGCAGTTGTTTTAGAGGATTTAGGAGAATAAATAAAAAATTGTAAAATTGGGGGTTAGAAAAGTTGTATGGATCTTAGGATAGAAGGTAAAATGACATAATTTTGATTTAAAATATTTAGTGAAAAGACCCAAAAGCATTTTAAAAATAACCACCGACTCACCTTCCGGATCGTATTTCATTCTACAGTTCGTACTAGTCAACCATAGACCAAGTACTAGGACCATGATATCACCTATCCTTCGACAGAACATTTCTACGTCCGTAGGACTTTCTACGGTCTGTAGAAATCAACTTTGACTCTTAAAATTTCACTAAGATTGGGACTTACCTACGATATCTATCTACAACTCATACATAGGGTGACGGGACCGTTCTGGTGAACCATAAAAAGGATATTGAGACTTGTTTTGAGAAAAAAAAATATTTTCCCTTTTTCTACGGTTGACATCCACATCATGTAGAAGTTTTTACAGTTTGTAGATGAGACCTGTAAAATCAAACTTTAGTCCTACAAACTTTTGTTCCTCTTTTTGCAAATTCAGGTGTTACAAAACTAGCCCGAACACCAAATTCATAAATATACATTGAAAAAATAATGATTTAGTTTTTTAAAATAATAAATTAGTTACCTAGTTTATGATTTTGATTTTCTTTACTAAGATGATGATTTTTGTAGGTTTGGTTTAATTTAACTTTTGATATATATATATATATATATATATATATATATATATATATATATAT
>NC_028643.1:33866041-33870383 GCF_001406875.1 Solanum pennellii
AAAGTGAAAAGCTTCAAAATGCAATGTTTGATTGTCATTTTACCTTTATAGTAAATAAAATTTCCAATAAATTAATATTCACCATATCTATATCTATACTTTATATATCTTCTATCTATTATATCAATCAAATTTATTCAAAATGCGGGCCCCAAAGTTTAAAAAGTTGAAAGACCAATTTGTCCGTCAAGAATTGAACGATTGTTTTACTCTTTAATCTTAAAATATTTCTATATAATTTATGTAAAAAAAATGAACTGTAAGTGTAATAAATATTTAGTGAAACACAATTGGACGAACTTTTGATGATGTGTGCACACTCTCTTTTGTTTAAAAATTTTGTCAAGTGATACTCTAGGTGGAAAAATTTTTCCAGCATGGCAAATCTAAAAAAATTAATATTAGATTAAAAGTTAATTTAAATGTTAAAACTTTCTTCGTATAAATTAATTTATTACAACAGTCACATCCATCATCTTCTTCTCCACCTTCTTATCTGTGTCTCGTCTCTGTCATGACATTAATATCTCCGACTTGAAAGCGCCGAGTTTAGAATTTTAAAGAGAACAATTAAAAATATTTTTTAAAAATTAATATGGAAACAAATAGAGTTGTTATATGTGTAGGTAGATGGATATCTAATGGAAAAACGCGCCTAAAAGTTTTTTTGGACAAACATTTGATCTGGTCACATTTAGGTACATGTGTTTCGCTAATCATTGTGGGATAATCAAGGTATAAAATTTATTCTATCGATAAGTAAGATACGAAATTCAATAAAAAGAACTTGTGTATATATGCACGATAGAAGCCATCATGTCCTCGAAAACCTTCTACCGTATTATAAGTCTATGAAAAGACACACATTTATTACTTCATTCCACTTCAAAAACATCATAAATTGGAATATAAATAACGGAATTAAACAATGTAAGCATAGAATTTTAAAAGTTTTTTTCTTTTTGCTGAGAATAGAATTACAGAAGTTATGCCATAATATGAAATGAATGTGTTATATTCAATGTTTACATTAAATAGAACAATTCATGCTGGTAAAATATAATTTTATATATTTATTTATCGTGGACATGTGGCTATCTATCGTTATTGTTAATATATCATTTCTATCTTCCTTATACTCTTTGTAAATAATTTTCACTTCTCCTTGCCATTCTTAAAATTTATGTGAATAGAATTAGTTTGCATCTTTCACAATATCATTCGATTAATTAAAATGTTGATATCTAATCTTCCTTATTTAATATTTCATTAAAATAGGTTATGATTTTTCAAATAATTAGAACTTTTTTGAATTGCTACCAATTGAACATATTACGAATGAAATTTTGTGATGATTATAAATTTAAAAGGAACTTGTGTATATCTACAAGATTGAGGTATCGAGGAGTTGAGTGATGCTGCCAAAATTGAGAGGTGATGTATTGAGATATTGAGAAATATATCTGAAACCGAAACACGATGTATAGGAGCGCTTTGTGACCTATATGGATTCCACCAAATTTAACTTTTTTTTTTGAAAAAGAATAAAAATAGAATTTAATTAGATCTTAACAAGTTGCTTGAATAGAATTCTTTTCATCTTCCACAATTTGGGAAAAGAATATTGAATGAGCTATAGGTCTATGTATATATTGTAGTGTTACCAGAATATTCATTAAAATTGATGAACTATTTTACCCTTTATCATTAAGTAACTAATAATATTTAATCAATGTTATCGGTTTCCTAGTTCCCCCCACCCCTCCCCCTCCCCCACAATCACAGACACCATTTTCCTCTCAATTGTTCTATCATTCAATTAGTTAAAATGTTGACTTCTAATATTCCTGATTTATTTCATCTAAATAGCTTATTATTTTCAAATAATTAGAATGTGTTTGACATTACTGCTAAAAACAACAACTAAGGAATAGATTTAAAATAGGTTTTTGGAAAAGTGCTTCTGACAAATAGCAATTTGTGTTTGCCTAATTATTCAAAAAGTATTTTTGATAAGCAGATTGTCTTTGGCCATCAGTTTTTTTAAAATTATTTTAAAGAGAAATTACGAAAAAGGACAAGTATCAATATTTTAAGATAACAATTATTTTAAATATTTGTTATTAAATTTTTAGTTAAATTTTTTAATTAATTTAATATGTATATTTATTAATAAGTATATTTTAAAATTTTCAATATTTTATATAGATAAACAAAAAAATAAATTAAGTATGAACATAACAATTTAAATATACTTGAAAATATGAAACAAAATAAATTTAAAAATGTCATGGCCAAAGCTTACACCCTGGACGTGGCCGACACCCAATGCCCATTGCTGGTCTTGAACGAACCCTTGATCTGGCTTACTTAACTCAGTGAAAGATTTAACTTAACTCAATTATGAAATAAGAACATTTTTAAAATAAATACTTAAAACATAATAGTCTGGCATAAATGACAGTTAAGTCACAAAACATTGTATTTAAAATAAAAGAGACTCAACTGAATTAACTGACTATCCATCTATGAAGCCTCTAAACATATTATGATTTATGTTAGGAGAGCCCTCACAACATTCTGAAATTGAAAGACTGGAAAACATATAAAAAGGATCCTACGGAAAGCAAGGAAACTCACCACTGACTCTAAGTGCTCGATCTGGATCAACAATGTGCTGGATGTTGATCTTGGTTACCTGCGTCTGCATCATATAACGATACAGGCCAACTGGCATCACTACATTGAATGTATGGGTATGCTAGTTGGAATGCTAAAACCCACACTTAGGCTTGAAAGGAGTAAGGAAGAACACTTACCTTGACTCTGCTTAACTCATGATTAACTACTTATTTCATTATAATTCAATTTAAAAGTGATATGCAATATAAAGAAAACTGTCTGAAACATGCTGAAACTTTGATCGTATGCAAGATACAATTAACTATGTCATGTATATAAAAATACAAGTAAACTTATGTATATGAAAATATAAATAACTTATGTGTATAAAAATACATAAACTTCTGTGAGAGATTCTCTTAACCGACAACTATCACAATGAGGCTAAGCGATGGTACAACATTTTACCTCACCCTGCCAAGGGCCATACTATACCTTGCCATCGATATAGGACCTTACTTAACTTAGTGGATCCACTAGTTTAACTTACGTGATTGTCTAAAAAGTATGACCTGTTAACACCCATGCTGGCGACATGGTTTACATGGGGACTTGAGTTAATATAACACCTATGCTGGCTACATGGTTTACATGGGGACTTGAGTTAATATAACTTCTTATCCCCACAGGTGCTCAATACTACTCCCAAGATATACTTTAGCTCATACTTTTAGAATAACTTCCTTTCTTTGGGTTGAGATAATTTTCTCAACACTTTAGCTTTACAAAAGCTCCTCTGAAATCAATGTTCTCATTTCTTGTTCAAAACTCTTTTTGAAAGTCTTAGTTCCCTCTTAACGTAAATGTAAAAACATTTATAACTTTCTAGAGAATACTTAGTTCCCTTATATGTTTTGAGAAATGAACTCACTCTTTGCTCTTTGCTTAACTAGAAACTTTTGATCTTGATCTACTCTTTAGCGAATACTTAGTTCCCTTATACTTCATTGAAGGAAAGACTTCAACTTTTTACTCTTTCTTTAACTCAAAACTTGAGCCTTAAAATTAATTTAAAATGTTTAAATAAGACTCTTTAAAACTTTAAGAAAACTCTACTTTAACTTACTTCACAGCTTTAGACATAACTCCTTAACTTCTTTGTGTTTGATCCTAGCTTTTCTTGAATTGAATTGATTCAAGTTTCATTATTGTAACGACCCTTTTGGTCGTTTCGAGTGCTAAAGCCTTATGTTTCATAAAATATTTTTTCGATGGGTTCTAATTGGGTTTGGACTATTCATAATTACAATTGTGAAATTAGTGGGGTAATTTTAATAATTTATTTAGTTGGTGATTAAAGAGGATAATAGTGAAATAAATAATAGGTCACTTTCACCACTCTTATAATTAGTTATATAATATTTAGGAAGAAATATTCTGTAGAAGGGGAATAAGGGTTTTGCCAAGAGAAACCATATCTGCAGCAGTCACGAAGCGGTTGTTCCATCATGTAATCAAATTTAGAGTTGGATTTTGAATGTATTAGAATGATTGTGTTAGTGTTATTATTTTAATTATAATACTTGAATTGGAAAAGAGGAATATTCAATAAACGCTAGAAAAATTAGTGGGGCCGTATTGGGTTGTACAGAAACTGCTTGTGAATATTATTATTACTATTGTTATGTTCTTGATTGGAAAAGAAAAGAATATATATATA
>NC_028643.1:33880383-33914778 GCF_001406875.1 Solanum pennellii
TATATATATATATATATATATATATAAAAGTTCATGTAACTTGTACAATAAACATATCATTCTAAAATATCTAGACACCATAACCATTTAATTAGCTATAACATAATTATAATGCCCGCCCTCTTAATATAAACGTAATGACCCATACCGTCATTTAAAGTATGTGGACATGTAACCCTATAAAAGCCTTCTCTCAAATTTATATTGTGATTTATGACTTGCGGTATGGATGGATGATACCTGAGGTGATGAATATATGTTTCGAGGAAGAATATCTAATTCTAGGGCTTGAAAATTATAAATTTGATAAAGGTGAATATTTTGGACTAGCGAACTTGGAATTGAGTTTTTACCCTTCCATTAGGTCTGGAGGGCTATTTATGAATTAATTAGTAGCAATCCGAAGCTAAGGAACAACTATTAGGTATTTATTAATAGTTAGTCTCCAATTAGCTACTATTTTTAGCTAATTTCATCCTAGAAACAACTATTAGATCTTTACTTATCTTACTTTAAAATCTTTCAAATAAATAAACAAACTCGCATGTCATGTAAAATGGTCATAATGAATTACTTTAAATAATAAATGATACAAAATTGGTGGCATTTGAAAGAAAACTCATTGACCTACAATTTCATATGTCATGGCTCACCTAATTCATTATGTATTAAACGATATTGTAGTAGACATTGTTTGCCTTCTAGAGAGGCACACACTGATTGCATGTAGTTTTTTGACTAAAATTTATTGTGGGTGTTTGTGATGATTTAAGAAATTATGTGTGTTGATTCGAATGGATAATTATAGATATTAATAAGTTCAAATGAGGTATGGATCGTGAAATAAAGTTTTTGTATACCAGAAAATAACATCTAAAGCCAAATTTATGAACGTTCAAAATTTCACTTATTTACAATTACAATAGTCTCTAGTAAAATGATCATAATGATTTACTTTAAACATTTAATTATGCAAAATTGGTGGCATTTTAAAGAAAAATTAATTGACCTACAATTTTCATATGTCATGACTCACCTAATTCATTATGTACTAAAAGATATGGTCGTATACATTGTTTGCCTTCTAGAGAGACACACATTGATTGCATGTATTTTTTCATCAAAAATTTTGTGGGTGTTTGTGATGAGTTAATAAATTATGTATATTAGTTCGAATGGATAATTATAGGTATTAAAAAGTTCAAATGAGGTATGGATTCTGAAATAATGTTTTTCTACAACCGAAATTAACATCTAAAGTCAAAATTATGAACGTTCGAAATTTCACTTATTTATAATTACACTAGTCTCTATTAAAATAGTCATAATAATTTACTTTGAAAATTACATGATACAAAATTGGTGGCATTCGAACTGACCTACAATTTTCATTTGTCATGGGTCATCTAATTCATTATGTACTAAAACGTATGGTAGTATACATTGTTTGTCTTCTAGAGAGGCACACATTGCTTGTACGTCGTTTTTTTACCAAAATTTTTTGTGGGTGTTTGTGATGATTTAATAAATTATGTGTTAGTTCGAATTGATAATTATAAGTATTAATAAGTTCAAATGAGGTATGGACCAAGAAATAGAGTTTTTGTATGCCCGAAATTAACATCTAAAGCCAAAACTATGAACGTTCCAAAATTCACTTATTTACAGTTACACTAGTCTCTAGTAAAATGGTCATAATGATTTACTTTAATCATTGAATGATACGAAATTGGTGGCATTTGAAAAAAAAACTAATCGACCGACAATTTTTTATGTAATGCTCACCTAACTCATTATTATTATTACTATATAGAAGAGTGAAGTGAGGGTCGATCAAAGGCAAGGTTGTAAATATTTTCAATTAAAGAGTAATATAAAGTTGTTATTATGATGACCATGTGTCGATCTTAAAATGGTGGGACCCATTTTTTCAGAAGAGTTCACTTATTATTGTTTTATGTTTCATTAACACTTTTTCTTTTTGCACTAAAATGAATATGATTTAAAATGTATCAAAAGACAGTAAAAAACAATTAATTAGGGAGCATGAAAATAATAAATAATAAATAAAATGGATAGATAAACAAAATGAAATTAAAGTAAACTAAGAATCACACTAAATTATAAAATAATAGTTCTTTGGTTATAGTTACTTTATTTACTTAATATGGTTATTCTTTTGTCTCAAAGAAGAAGTTAAGAATCGAAACCCATGAAATCAATACATTGGTAAAAAAGTAAATAAATTTATATTGGTTACTATTTAGTAATAATTATGCGATATTCATATGGGAGTTCGATTAATTATACTTTGCGTCGAAAACGGTCTATTCGGGTATAGCGCTCCCTATTCAGATTTTTTTTCATATCCAAAAGTCAAAATCAAGATATTTGATTATGAGAGAAGCAACATCACTTAATGTTGATGCATTATATTATTTGATGGTTATTTAAATATTTTATTTATACTAAATTTTGTACTAGGATCAGTACTAATTAATGTTGGTAAGAAAGCTATAAAAATACCTTTTAATATTTTTTTAATGTAATGACCTGATTCTGCCATTATGGAAAAGTCAATGAAGAAAGAATTGGGGCCAGAAAATACCTTTCCTAGTAATTTGTAATAACCTAACCTAGTTTACTAAAGGATATGGGAGTATACATTGTTTGTCTTCTCGAGACACACATTGATTGCATGTAGTTTTTTGACCAAAATATTTTGTGGGTGTTTGTGATGATTTATAAAATTATGTGTGCTAGTTGAATGGATAATTATAGGTATTAATAAGTTCAAATCTGGTATAAACTATGAAATAGAGTTTTTGTATACCAGAAATTAACATATAAAGCCAAAATTATGAACATTAGAATTTCACTTATTTACAATTACACTAGTCTCTAGTAAAATGGTCATAGTATTTTACTTTAAACATTGAATGATACAAATTTGTGGCATTTGAAAGAAAGCTTATCGACCTATAATTTTCATTTATCATGACTCACCTAATTCATTACGTACTAAAAGTATGGTAGTATACATTGTGTGCTTTCTAGAGAGCCACACATTGGTTGCATGTAGTTTCTTTACCAAAATTTATTGTCAGTGTTTGTGATTATTTAATAAATTACGTGTATTAGTTCGAATAGATAATTGTAGGTATTAATAAGTTCAAAGTAGGTATGGTCCATGAAATAGAATTTTTTAATACCCAAAATTAACATTAAAGCCAAAATTATGAACGTTTGAAATTTCACTTATTTACAATCACACAAGTCTCTAGTATAATGGTCATAGTGATTAACTTTGAACATGAAATGATATAAAATTTGTGGCATTTGAAAGAAAATTGTTTGACCAACAATTTTCATATCGCATGGCTCACATGGTTCATTACGTACCAAAAGATATGGTAGTATGCATTGTTTACCTTCTAAAAAAGCACACGTTAATTGCATGTAGTTTATTGACCAAATTTGTTTTTGGGCGTTTCTGATGATTTGAAAAATTATGTGTGTTAGTTCGAATAAATAATTATAAGTATTAGTAAGTGTAAATGAGGTATGGACCGTGAAATAGAGCTTTTCTATACCCGAAATTATTTTCATTTATTTGGAATTATAGTAGTCTATAGTAAAATGGTCATAATGATTTATGTTAAGAATTAAATAATACAACATTAGTGGAATTCGAAAGAGAATTCATGAACCTACAATTTTCATATGTCTTGACTCACCTAATTCGTTACATACTAAAATATATGGTAAGTACACATGCACTCATTGATTCAATGTTGTTTTTTGATCAAAATTTTGTGGATATTTGTGATGATTTAATAAATTATGTTTGTTAGTTCGAATGGATAATTATAGATATTAATAAGTTCAAATGAGGTATGGACCGTGAAATAGAGTTTTTCTACACTCAAAAATTAACATCAAAAGCAAAAATTATGAACATTCCAAATTTCACTTATTTACAATTACTTTAGTCTCTAGTAAATGTGTCATAGTAATTTACTTTAAACATTAAATGATACAAAATTGGTGGCATTTGAAAGAAAAACTCATTGACATAAAATTTTCATATGTAATGGATCACCTCATTAATTACATACTAAAGATATAGGTAGTACACATTGTTTTCCTTCTAGAGAGACACACATTGATTGCATGTAGTTTTTTCACCAAAATATTTTGTGGGTGTTTGAGATAATTTAAGAAATTATGTGTGTTAGTTTGAATGAACAATTATAGTTATTAATAAGTTCGAATGAGGTATGAATCGTAACATAGAGTTTTTCTATACCCAAAAATATCATCTAAAGCCAAAATTATGGATGTTCAAAATTTAACGTATTTACAATTGCACCAGTCTCTAGTAAAATAATCATAATGACTTGCTTTAGTTATTAAATAAAACTAAATTTGTGGCATTTGAAATAAAAATCATTGACCTACAATTTTCATATGTCATGACTCAGCTAATTCATTACGTACTAAAAGATATGGTAGTATACATTGTTTGCCTTCTAGAGGTACATATTGATTGCATGTAATTTTTAGACCAAATATTTTGGTGGGTGTTTGTGATTATTTAATAAATTATGTGTGTTAGTTCGAATGGATAATTATAGGTAATAATAAGTTCAAATAAGGTATAGATCGTGAAATAGTATTTTTCTACACTCGAAATTAATATCTAAAGAGAAAATTATGAACGTTTGAAATTTCACTTGTTTACAATTACACTAGTCTCCAGTAAAATGGTCATAATGATTTACTTTAAACGTTAAATGATACAAAATTGGTGGCATTTGAAAGAACTCTCATTGACCTACAATTTTCAATATATTCATATGTCATTACTTACCTAATTCATCACGTACTAATATATTGTAGTATACATTGTTTGTCTTCTAGAGAGACACACGTTAATTGCATTTAATTGTTTTACCAAAAATTTTTGTAGGTTTTTGTGATGATATAATAAATTATATATGTTAGGTCGAATGGATAATTATAGATATTAATAAGTTCAAATGAGGTATTGACGGTGAAATAGAATTTTTCTATACCCAAGATTAACATCTCAGCTAAAATTATCAACATTCGAAATTTCATTTATTTACAATTACTCTAGTCTCTAGTAAAATGGTCATATTAATTTACTTAAACATTAAGCGATACAAGGTTGGTGACATATGAAATAAAAATTCATTGACCTACAATTTTCATATTTTATGGCTGACCTACTTCATTACATACAGATATAGTCGTATACGTTGTGTTACTTCTAGAGAGGCACATATGGATTACATATAGTTTTTTGATCAAATTTTTTTGTGGGTATTTGTGATGATTTAATAAATTATGTATGTTAGTTCGAATGGACAATTATAGGTATTAGTAAGTTTAAATGAGGTATGGACCGTGGAATAGAATTTTTCTATACCAAAAAATTATAATCTAAATCCAAATTTATGAACTTTCGAAATTTAACTTATTTACAATTACATTAGTCTCTAGAAAAATGGTCACAATGATTAAATTTAAGCATTAAACGATACAAAACTGGTGGCATTTGAAAGAAAACTCATTGACTTACAATTTATCATATGTCATGACTTACCTAATTCATTACATACTAAAATATATGGGAGTATACATTGTTTAACTTCTAGAGGCACATGCACATTGATTGCATGTAATTTTTTTACCAAAATTTTTTGTGGGTGTTTGTGATGATTTAATAAATTATTTGTGTTAATTCGAATAGATAATTATAGGTATTAATAAGTCCAAATGAGGCATGGATCATAAAATAGTGTTTTTCTATATCTGAAATTAACATCTAAAGCAATAATTATGAACATTCGATATTTCACTTATTTACAATTACACTAATCGCTAGTAAATTTGTCGTAATGATTTACTTTAAACATTAAATGATAAAAAATGGTGCATTTGAAAGAAAACTTATTCACCTACAATTTTCATACGTCATGGATCACCAATTCATTACGTACTAAAAGTTATTATAGTATACATTGTTTGTCTTCTAGAGAGGCACACATTGATTGCATGTAGCTTTTTGATCAAAATTTTTTGTGGGTGTTTGTGATGATTTAATAAATTTTGTGTGTTAGTTAGAATGGATAATTAAAGGTATTAATGAGTTCAAATAAGATATGGACCCTGAAATAGAGTTTATATATATCCGAAAATTATATCTAAAGAAAAAATTATGAACGTCTAAATTTAATTTATTTACAATTACACTAGGCTCTAGTATGATCATAATGATTTACTTTAGCGATTTAATGATACAAAATTTGCGAAATTTGAAAGAAAACTAATTGACCTACAATTTTCATATGTAATAGCTCACCTGATTCATTACTTTCCAAAATATATGGTAGTCTATATTGTTTGTCTTCTAGAGAGGCACATATTGATTGTATATTATTTTTTGACCAAATCTTTTGTGAGTATTTGTGATGATTTAATAAATTATGTGTGTTAGTTCAAGTGGATAATCATAGGTATTAATAAGTTCAAATGAGGTATGAACTGTGAAAGAGAATTTTCTATACCCAAAATTAACATCTATTAGCCAAAATTATGAACATTCAAAATTTCAACTATTTACAACTACACTAGTCTCTAGAAAATTGTCATAATTATTCAATTTAAACATTAAACGATACAAAATTGATGACTTTTGAAAGAAAACTCATTGACCTACAATTTTCATATATCATGGTTCACCTATTTCATTACTTTCCAAAAGATATGGCAGTATACATTGTTTGCTTTCTAGAGAGACACACATTGATAGCATGTAGGTTTTTGACCAACTTTTTTTGTGGGTGTTTGTGATGATTTAAAAAATTATGTGTGTTAGTTCGAATGGATAACTATAAGTATTAATAAGTTCGAATGAAGTATGAACCGTGAAATAGAGTTTTTCTATTCTCGAAATTAACATCTAAAGCCAAAATTATGAACGTTCGAAATTTCACTTATTTACAATTACACTAGTCTGTTGTAAAATGGTCATAATGATTTATTTTAAACATTAAATGATACAAAAATCGTGACATTTGAAAGAAAATTCATTGACCTACAATTTTCATATGTCATGACTCGCCTAATTTATAACGTACTAAAAGATATGATAGTATACATTGTTTGCCTTCTAGAGAGACACAAATTGATTTCATGTAGTTTTTTCCCAGAATTTTTTGTGGGTATTTATGATGATTTAATAAATTATGTATGTTAGTTTGATTGGATAATTATAGGTATTAATAAGTTCAAATGAGATATGGATCGTGAACTAGAGTTTTTTTTTAATGGGATTGAGAGATTAAATTGTTACAAATGCAACAAATTCGAGAGAAAATTGGCGATTGAAACTTTATGGACCAAAATATGAAATGCAATATGTACTTATTCACACACTCATTCAATAAGAACTTTATACATCGTATTTTTTTGTTGTGATAAGCATAGCAAGCAAGAACTCTTATATATACAGTGAAAGGAAGTACACAAAAGATGAGCATTATGAATAGGTCATCTTCTCTAATATGTTGAAAACTGTGTAAGGAATCAACAAAAGCTCCATATTTATTGCTTTCTTATTCAGACAAAAATATATGTTGCTTTCGGCCTAGACAAAGCTTTTTACATACTAGAAAACGTTATATCCTCAAAAAGCTCTTCTTTTATTTCTTTTTGCATTTGAGAGATATTTCTTACCAAGATTATCATAATAAGATATACAATATTTAAATGTGTGTGAATATCAAACATGTAAATTTGTAGAAAGAATAACGAAAAATGAGACATGAGTTCACAAGTTTATATATATTTTTATTACATAGCGTGGTGAGAGGACGACCACTGGCACATTTGATAAAATAGATATATACAAGGGTAAAATAGTAATTTCGCCTCATATATTATAATGGAACAGTAAAGAAAGAGTTGAGCTCTTCCATCTGAGGTTTGTTCTCTTTCAGATAATTCAAATTTAGACGCACACGCACTTCAAAGTTCCTTTCTTTTATCAATTTTTCCTTTCAACTTTCCAACACTTCTTTCTTTTGATATTTTTTCCGTTTTATTCACATGCAAATCTTCAATTTCCTCTCCTACTTTATTTTTCCAAAAAAAATATTCTGGATTCGCAAGGTATAAGTATCAATACCCATAATAATTGCCCTTTTTTTTCATGTCTACGTTTTTTTTTCAATTACTTTGTAGTTTTGCTCCTAAATATCAACGAATGGGTGCATTTGAGGTAAAATATACTTGCTCTGTAGTAAAATATTTGTGTGTTTTATCGCTATTCAGTTCTAGTACATTTCCAAAGTAATATTATTATTTATTGCTCTTCAAAATGTGTATCAAATTAATAATGAACAATTATTACTGAACAAAGGAAATAATATAATTAGATAAGAGAGAAGAGAGAATGAACGAGTTATTTGGGGGAGTTGGAGGAAAAGGAAAAGGCTGATTGGAGAAACATAATCTTTTAAGGCGAGTAGATCTGGAATGATCTTGAAGGATATAATTGCCATTTTCTGTGATATTTAATTTTGTTGTACTTGTTCACAAACTTCTCTCCACGTGGAGAAATGTTAAACATAAGTACCGAAATATCTCTTTCTAGAAATTTCCTCTTCTGCTTTACATAAATTTTTAGGTTTCACCTTCTCCAAAGATTTCATCATATTGCTTACCGAAGTGTTAGATCTTGCTTCATCTATTCTTGTGGTTCAGTTAATTTTGGTAAGTTATTCGTAAATTTTTTTATTCTCTTCTTGAATTTGTTTGATTTTCGTTAAAAATTTATATCTTTAGTTTGTTTCCTAACTAAAAAAGTAATAATCTTAAAATACATAAATAAAAATGAATTAATCGAATAGATGTTTAATAAGTTCATTGTTGACTATTTGTATCTGTTATCTTGTTTACGCATTATAGTTTTATTAGATTTAAAATGGTTGTAACTGTTGTATTTGTATTTAGGATGAGCAATTGTGTTTCACGATATCCAAAAGTTATAGAATTGATCAGTCTTAAATGTGTTTATTTGCAAATTCTTTGATTTGTTGGTAGGTTTATAGTTGGAAATGGTTTGTTTTGATCTACTGCTCAGTTGTTCTTATTTCTTCTTCTGTTCAATTTGGTTGTATTTAGCTAACTTCTGTTTGATATTCATGTTTCTGTTATCTAACATTGTGTTTGGACATCCCATCTAATTTTTCACTTATATACACTTGTGAATAAGCTGCAAGTTCTAACTTACATATTCACACAATATTCAACCAGTTAATAACTTCGGAATACTCATTTCATAAGCACCAACATAAACTGAAAGGATTAAAAATCATGTGTGTGGACATTTTTCTACTATATAGAACTGTGAAGCCAATAAACGCGAGTGACCGTGGTCATTTTCACATGTTAGTCTATACATATATATCAGTTTTCTTCTCTTGTTAGCCATACTTTTTGGAATCTCATTTCTTTGGGATCTTATTCTTCTATAACTCTCTTCTGGCTCTTCTAGCTTTTCAAAATGTTCAATTTTGGTTATCAAAACTGTTAGGATCGGAAATAAGCAGGTGTAATCGCGAAAGCTAGCAAAGCAAACCTCAATAGACCATGAGTAAGAATATAACGAGAAATATACCAAAAGACACAAAGATTTAACGTGGTTCGGTCAATCGACCTACGTCCAAAAAGGAGATGAGCAATCCAGTATAAATATAAGAGTACAAAATACATAGGGGAACAACCTCAACCAAATTCACTCAGAATACATGGGAGGTTCACACAAGTGATAACATATCAAACTTGTGATCCACAATTTCTCCCCCTAACTAAAACTCTCAAAGTCATTAAGTCTACATTGTGAATGCTGATTAAGTTAAAAGGAACATTCCTCTATTTATATAGTTCTAAACCTTTTCCTACCAGAAAAAAGATTAGTCAATCTAAAACTTTTTCCTAAAAGGAAAACCTATTTATGGTAAAAAAATCAGGGCAAATAAAATCTAACAAATCTCTCCCTTGGCCTGAATTTCTGACAAAATAAATTTGTCCACCTTCTTTACTTAATCTTCAACAACTTGCTTCTCCTCTCCAAAATCTCCTTTGCAAAATTTATGTCTCAACACAGAGAACCTCTCTGAAACAATTTCTCCAACAAAATCTTCATTACTGTCAAAAAGGTTGCGGCTAGAACTACACCCATCAAGATGAACACCTTCTTCTAACCTGGTTTAATCATCGATTATCGAACCACTGAACCTGATTCCCTAATTGAATCTGGCTCTGATAACACTTGTTAGGACCCAAAATAAGCAGGTGTAAACGCGAAAGCTAGCATAGCAAACCTCAAAAGACCACGAATAAGAAGACAACGAGAAATATACCAAAAGACACAAAGATTTAACGTGGTTCGGTCAATCGACCTACGTCCACAAAGGAGATGAGCAATCCACTATAAATATAAGAGTACAAAATACAGAGGGAAACAACCTCAACCAAATTCACTCAGAATACATGGGAGGTTCACATAAGTGATAACACATCAAGCTTGTGATCCACAATTTTTCCCCCTAACTAAAACCCTCAAAGTCATTAAGACTACATTGTGAATGTTGATTAAGTTAGAAGGAACATTCCTCTATTTATAGAGTCCTAAACCTTTTCCTACCAGTAAAAGGATTAGTCAATCCAAAACCTTTTCCTAAAAGGAAAACCTATTTATGGTAAGAAATCAGGATAAATAAAATCCAACAAAAACTCTTCTTAATCATTAATATATCTCAATTTTAGCATCCAAGAAAGGTTCTTTTAAACAAGTCGCACTCAATTACAAAAGATTTCAAGTAAAAAGGTGTGTACTTTTTTTTCCATTTCAGTAGTTGATATCAATACAATATATGTACTTCCTGATTCTGTGTTATGAGAGATTTAAGATCTTCAGGTTATATTTTAAGATATTTTTATAACCAACGATTTTTCAGCATATGTTATGAGTTATTTTTTAAAAGAATGAGTCTTGTAATGCTCCGTTTAAGAACATAGTTTTAATCTCAGTGATCAACATGTTTATTTGGATGTGATGTTTAAATTATGCAGAACAATGTCTAATTCTGCTAAAAGGATGAACAGTACATTAAAGGCAATTTTGGTGTTTCACATCTATTTTATTTTATTATAAAAATTCTATCACCGTTGTGGTATATTTCCTCCATAAGTCACCTGATTTTTCTAGAAACCACAACTTAAGTGATTTTTCTAGAATTACTAGGTGTTCGACACAAATAAATAGGCACCAACCAAGTTCACTCTTCTCTCCTCTGTTCTCTTGTACCGTTAACTGGTAAGTTCCTCTTCCTTTCTATTCTTTCACTCTTTATTTTTTATTCAATTTTGGAAAATAATGATTTGTGTGATTGTAATCTATATTGTTTGATCTTTGCTGCTTTGTGAATGTTTTTCGGCAAATAGCATACAAAAAAAGAATAATAATTTACATATGACTTCATGTTCTTTCAAATAAATAGTAAAAGTCAGTTGTTGTCTCATACTTGCATATAATTTTAAGTGGACTGCAAGCATTTGAGAGTTGCATTGTAATTTTTTTTCTTAAATCATAGCTATGGAAGAGGAGGGATGGGGATGAGGAGTTGGGGAAAAATCTAGCAAAATTCTATATCAATTCTACTTGCTTGCTCATGTAGTAGTACAAAAAAGGACATGATATTAATATAAGATGTTTCATCCTTATCATAGTTATAGGAGATGTGGAGTTAGAAGAGTTAGGGAAAAAATGTACAAAAATTCTATATAGAATTGATATCAGTTCTATTTGCTTGCTTAGGTAGTACAAATATAAGATGTCTCATCCTTATCATAGTTATGGGAGACGTACGTGGAGTTAGAGGAGTTGGGGAAAAATCTACAGATATTCTATAGAGCGTTGACATTAGTTTTATGAGTCATTTAGCTCAATAATTGTCGTTTGCTAACTCTGCTCGAATTATAGAACAACAGTTAAGTTATTCTATCAACATATTTCTTTCGGAGTCTCTTCAGACTCTCTCATTTCATGGTCTTTGCTTGACATTTTTTGTCTATCGGTGGAAGGAACTACTGAAACTTTGAGTTGAAAATTCATTTAAAAATAAGAAGTCAAGGGTTAGTTGCTGGCAGACAGTTGCTTCATGTTTTATTGTGCATCATTTTGGTTCTCCTTTTCAGTTTCATTCTTCTCTTAGCTATTTCTTTAATTCTCTAAACCAGCGGCACTATTGTATATTTTTATCTCTTCAATTGAGTTGCATTTCTAGATTACATACATTGTATGCCCCTTTTTTTTTCTTCAAAAATACAGTACAGTACTGTTAGTTTCATTTAACAATTAAGATTGAAGCAGCAAATCAACACAAATTGATTCTCTTTTTGTTTAATTCTGTACATTGATACCCAAATCATAATGGTTATGTGTTGTATGAAAGGGAATATTGTTACTTTCTAGCAAGTTAAATGGATCACTAACTGTGTTCAAGTCAACGATAATGAGGTCTGCCTTCTTTTTATATAACTACTTGTTCATGGTCCACTCTAGAGAACAACTAATGAGATTTAATGATCACATATGTTGTTGTGAATACCAGTGTTCCTATTACTATAATTAGCTCCAGTGCAAGTTCAATACTAAGAACCACATTCTTTTTCTGTCATAACCAAGGTTTAACAAATCTATCAAATAGATTTGTTTTTTCTGAAAATACTATATAGAGTTTATTTGTTTTGGTATATCGATACTATAGAGTGTAGTCTAAAACATCTATTCGAGCACCAATTTTTAAAGCAAAAGGGAGGTGAGTTTTACCGGCAAGCAGTATAGAGCATTCTTTAACTGGTTTTTATTTATTATCTTACAAATCACAAGTTTCATCCTTGTAGAATTCTTTCTTGCAGATCTTCTTCCAAGTGGAACCAAGCAATGAAAATTGTTGTTAATTACTAGATTCTTTCTTTGACGTCTAAGCCAGAGCTTATTGTTGTTCAACTTCTTTTTAGATATATACTAAATGAATTAAAGCAGTCAAAAAAGAAAATAGAGGTACTATATATGCATGAAACTTCAGGTGATTGTCATGTCTCAATCTCAAGATTCATGTTCATAAGTTGCGCAAAAAGTATCTAATATGAGATGAAACCTCTTACAAAGGGCTATCACATTTCGCGGTGCTTGAGCAAGAGATACTGAAACTCTGAAATGACTTGCTGACGCTAATAATTATTACTATTTATTGTTTTTGTTAAGAGTAGAAGATTGATCTTATCTTACATTGACGTAGCTCATGACTGCTTATGCTTCATTCATCAGTATGAATTAGAGAGAGAAGCTTGCCATGGAATTGATGTAGGATAGGAGATCACGGAAAGAGTGAGAACAATGTTGAAATATGTAAATTCAGCTCTTGTGTGAACTTCCTTAGACCATCTTGTCTCTTTGGATTGTCCCGAGTTTAGCACTTGTTTACAGTTTCAGGTGACACTCTACTTAGGACACGATGAAATTCTTGGATTTCATCTAAATCAATCCGTGCTTTTGGTTTGGTTTGCCATTTTGTTAAGTATTACTCCAATTTTGAAGCCTAAATTGTTTTGGGAGTCGATCTTCAGGTCTGTGTTGTGGTGATTATTGTCTTTATGTGTGTTTCAACCTTTTTAACTTTGGTAAGTGCCATCTTCTAAAGGATTTTTGATAGAATCTGATAATTCTGCAAGAACATAAAATTGGTGTTTTGATGATAGACAAGAAATGCAAATAATTGTCGTAGCAAATTGACGCAGCCAAGTATTGCAGCCATCGGAAGTAATTGTCACAACCAAAATTAATTAAATGTACAAGTGCTAAAGATGCTGAAGATACAAGTTGATACATATAAGGAAACCTTAATATATTTATTAAGTAAGGAAGTTGTATATAAAAAGGATTGTACAATAAAAGGTAAAATCAGTACTCCTTGTTTAAATACAATTACAATTTCCTTACCTTATTTGATAAGGACTCAAGGTGCGATAAAGCAGCAGAAATATCTATAAAGGGAGATCAAACGCAGAAGAGCAAAACACGGCTTTTACATAGAGAGAAAAGCGAGAGTTATTCATCATGTAAAAGCCTTCAAGATCGATAGGTTTTCTAAGTTCAAGAAGTTCTTGAGTTAGAAAGTCTTGAACGTGTAAAACTATTTTCTTGATTCGTTGTTGAGTTGTTAGTTACATTTCTTTATACAAGAAGTGGGTTTGGCTTCTTGTAGAGTTGAGCTTTGGTGAGGTTTGTAACAAAAGGTGGGTTTGGCCTTTTGGAGAGTAGAAGTAGTCGATTATAGTTAATCGAGAGTTGTTGTAGTGGGTGAGGTTATTGATTATTGAGTTGTAATCATAAAATTATCTAGTTAAATTAATAAAACGAGGTTTTTCCTTCCTTGATTGAGGAAGATTTTTAATTTAACAAGTGTTTGTGTTCTGACTTAAAACCAACTTACAAGAACCTGGTTCTTGTTCTAGGGGATAGGTTTCTTCAATTGGGATAAGAGTAGGCCTTTTCGATAAAAAGATTCACACCTTGAAAAGACTCGATGGCAGCACCACCTACCCTACAAGAGGGAGCTTGACAAACACGACCACCACTATTCAATGGCAAATACTATGGATGGTGAAAAAATCGTATGATGGATCATCTTATTGGCGAAAATCCTGATCTATGGGGAGTAATTCTAGATGGACCAACTATACCTATGAAAACTGCAACTGATGGAATCACCAAAATCCCAAAGGAAAGAAAAGAATGGAATTCTGAATACAAGCTTGCAATCCAAAACAATGCCAAAGCCAAGAAAATTTTGATCTGTGGTATAGGACCAGACGAATACAATCGTATCTCGTCTTGTCAAGATGCCAAAGCCATATGGGAAACACTACAAACCGCTCATGAAGGAACAACGCAAGTCAAGAAGTCCAAATTTGATAACTTAAACAGACAATATGAACTATTCAGAATGGCAGAAGGAGAGACTATACAAGATATGCATACCAGGTTCACTTCAATCATCAACGAGATGTTCCTTGGGAAAGATAGTTCTCAATGGAAAGGCAGTAAGGAAACTCCTGAGTGTCCTTCCTGAAACCTGGGAAAGCAAAGTCGAGGCTATCACTGAAGCCCGCGACCTAGATACACTGGCCATGAATGAGTTGATTGGTAATCTCATCACATATGAACTCAAGAAAAACCAAGAAACAGAAATCGGAGGAAAGAGAAAGGAAAGGAACCTGGTTCTGAAGGCAACTACATCAGATGATTTTGAGGATGAAAATATTGCCCTTATAACCAAAAGGTTCACCAGAATGCTGAAAAGAGGACAAGCATTCCAAAAGAAAACTCCTCAAAAATCCAATGAAAACACTAAAGACCAAGTTTGTCATAAGTGCGGAAGTCCGGATTACTTCATCAAATTCTGTCTACTTTCGGCCTTAGAGCAGAAAAAGATAAACTCTGAGAAGGGAAAAGACATTAAGAAAGATAAGTTTGTTCCTTCAAACAGAAGAATGACAACTCAAGAGGCAGATATCTCAATGAAAAGGGCCTTTGCAGCAATGGGGAATTCATCTGATGAAGAATCTGAGGATGAAGAGACAGAAAACAAATCTCTTTTTGCACTAGAACAAGATGATGATTATGACTTTCTTCCTCTAGTAGCAGTGGAAACCAAGGAAGAAAAGGAAATCTGCAGATCACAAGAAACTATATTAGCACTCATGGTTGGATCAGATTCTGAAGAAGACAAAGAAGAAGAAGATATGAATGAAAAGGTTAGTCTCCATCGCGTGCGTGTGTGTGTGTGTGTGTGACAAAGAAGAAGAAGATATGAATGAAAAGGTTAGTCTCCATCGCGCGCGCGTGTGTGTGTGTGCGTGTGTGCGCGCGTGCGCGCGCGCGTGTGTGTGTGGTGTGTGTGTGTGTGTGTGTGAACATTCAATAAATTGTTCACATTTCAAATCTCTCAATCTTAAAGATCTATTAGAATCATATTATTAGTTAGCAAGAAAATCAGTATCATAGAATATGTAAATATATTATATGTTCCTCTAGTCAGCATTCAGTAAATTGTTGACATTTTTCATTGTAACGATCATTTTCCGTCGTTTTGAGCACTAGAACTTTTTATGTCAGAAAATACTTTTCGATAGATTTAAAGGGGTGTTTTGGATTATTCGTAATTATAATTATGGATTTAATGGGATAGTTCTAATAATATACTTAGTTGATGGTTAAATTAGAAAATAACTTTAAAATAAATAGTGGGTATATATTACCATATTTATAATTAGTATCTAATAAATAGGGTTAACATTATTTGATTATATGAAAACCGCATGCGCCTCTTCTTGATTCTTAGTACCACCGACAAGATCTATCATAGGTAAATAAATTTCAATTGAAATCTATTCCCTGCCAATGTAATGGTTGCTTCAATATATTAGTTTATTATTAATCATATGATGTTATGGGTAGAAGTTAATGGTTGTATAAACATAAATTGAGAAATTTGGTTGTTTTGGCTTATCTGCTTAGTTTTCCGAATCAAGTTACTTGTAATTTGGTGGTCCTTATCTTATTTTATTGTCATAGGATTATTATATTATTAAACACTATTGATTATATAATGATGTTGATTGAATATTAATGGTGCATTGTGATTGGAAGGTGGAGACCAAATATTAGTGACGAGGAACTAAGGTTATACTACGATTGTTTATCAAATATGGTTATGGACGTGTAATTGAATTGGGTTTGAATTACTCTAAGTTTATCTGCTAACCGGGGGCCTCAACTTTAATTACTTACTATTATTATTATTATATTTTATTATAAAGTGGAAGTGTACATTTGTTATTATTATAATTCCTTATATAGTTGAAGTGTACATTGGCATATCATTTGATGTTAAATGAATTCTTGTAAAAAAAGTTAGGCAGGAACGTTAATGATGTAAATAATTGTAGTATTAAAGTGTTAATTTATAGGTAGAGGTGTTCATTGCTGCTTCAACTTTTAAACATTAGAATGTTTTTCTCTTATTTTAAAATACATTTTGATGCATTGAGATAGGTAATTAAATATTAGGTGTCTCGTGTTATTTAAATTTCATTAAAAATTATGTTAATTGGAAGAATTTAGAAAATCCTTAGGCTTGAACTTTAGGAAATTGAGTTTAATTTTGAGTGTTTATAGATTCATTAACTTACAAATTAAGCATATTGACAGATTGCAAGAGTTCGGAGGCAATAAGGAAAGAAAAAGAGTTGGAGAAGTAGTTGCTTGACTTCGGTTCTTCGGTGGAGGTATGTTATGATTTATTTCTATTTGATAGATAAACTCTCAATAGATATTGATATGTATTAAGTGATATTATAAAGTCTCCTATGTACTTGATTGTGTGGTTGTATGTCTTGATTGTGTGGTTTGTGGTTGGCCTAAAATTATGAGATTGTTGAATTTCTAATCTTGAACCCTCTCTAGTAAAATGAAGCCTTGAATAAAGAAGGATTGATGAAATAAAATAATAAGATAATTGGATCGGAGTTTCACATTCCGACACAGTATATGGGAACGGAGTGTCACGTTCCGACACAATAACATTAAAGGAAAGGAATTTTGAAGTAACTTAATATACTTAACCTCAATAAACCGATCTTTCAAATGAGTATGGTGTGGAGGCATGAGTCCTCATAGGTGTGCTTGATATTGTAATTGATGGTGTACCTGTTATGGTGTTGTTGTCAATGGTTCATGTGTTTTGTTGGTTGCCACCTATTAAGTATTGTAGTTGATTTTATATTATTATTAAATATATATTGATTTCTATTTTGAGTTGGCCGATGATACCTACTCAGTACGTGCTCCTTGTACTGACCCCTACTTGTAGTTTCTTCTCTGTTCTTTTGCGGAGTGCAGCAAGTGTACCATCGACTTCGACTCGCCCTCAGCTCTAGCCAGTCTCCAGCACATCAGAGTTCAGGGTGAGCTATTAATTCTAGCTCGTGCTGGATTCTATCATTCACGTCTTGATGTCTTTGAACTTCGGACATGGACCATCTTTTTGCTTATTTTGGTTTCTTAAACACTCTTAGACTTGGTAATTTGGAAATAGATGTCCTTGATGTGATGACTATCAGATTTTGGGATGATGAGTATTAAACTTTAGAAACTTATTTATATTGGTTGCTTAGTATCTTTTGGATCTTCCGCATTATTTATATTATTTACATTTGAACTATTGGTACATGTTGGGGTTTAGATGTGTTGGTTCGCCCACCTAAGGAGGTAAGTGTGGGTGCCACTCACGAATCATTTTGGATCGTGACATTCATAGTCCAAATTAAGTAAATATCTCAAAGTTTAAGAGAATTTTGAAGACCTTTTTGCATAGTTACCCTTCCTTCTGATGAGATTCTTAGCTACTTCAATTTCTAGGAAAGTAACTTGATAACTATTAAAAGGATACTAATGAAAAGTAGTCTTTAATTTATATCATTAAATATTTTTCTTCAAGGGTGTGTCATTATCCATAACAATTCAGACGCATTATTAAATCAACTTTTGTTCGGTCCAGGGTCGGCTCTATGATATGAAAAACAAGGTCTTTGCCTTAGGTCCCTAAATTTTTGTCAAGAATAAATTATATGTTAAAATTTTTATAGAAAAAATTGATTATTTATGATAAAAATATATATTTTTTTAAAATATACTATTTTATCCCTTTTAACATCTTTTGTACTTTGTATAAAATAAGAATTAATACTGGAAAGTGTTGAACAAAGTCAATTACAATTTTTTTTATTTTCTTTAAATTTTAGTTTCAAGCATTACTACAAGCATATTAAAATGAGGTATACCAAGTCATCAACTTTTTGACTCAAATTTTAAGTTTCCAACCCTTATCTTTATTTAATATTTGTCAAGTTATTACTTATAGCATTATGTTAACAAACATATAATAATTGTCTCACTGAAATGATGTTTAGTTAAGATAAAATAATATTAAATACTAATAATTTTCATCTAAATAGTCTAAGAAAATAAATTTTGAATGAATACCTATCTGAATTTTATTTATATTTTGGGCCGCGAATTGAAATTTCGCTTTAGGACCCAATTACGTTGAGACGTCCTTGGTCCGGTCAATCTTTAAATACCTTTAAGTGATTTTCTTATCTCTATATACACTAATATATTAACGACTCAATGTCGTACTTTGTAGTCTATAATATTAATCTTGATAGTTTAAATTATTTTGGTTACTTTTTAATAATAATATGACTATTTTCATTGATTTGTCTTTATTGAACTACATAATATCTAACTTTTTAGGAAAAACATTTTATGTAATTGTCGTTCTATGTAACTATAAGTAAACATAATATGATAAACATTATGATAGTGCATCAAATTAAATTTAGAGCTAATTAATTTGTAATAAGTTTTATAATTTTTTAGCCAAATAATTTACTAGGAATCAATAGATAAAATTATAAGAACAAGATGTGGTAACACTTTTTTTTAAAATATAAAATAATGATTGTGGTCATAAACCAAATAATCCTTTTCATATCATATATACAATTCCATGGTTTTAAATGCTTATGCAATTGAGAAGCATTTCACCATTAACAAATCTATATTTAGCTATCACTAAATAAATTCATGTGATTTGTACGATTAACAAATCATTCTAAAATATCTAGACACCACATTCTTAAAATTAACTATAGTATAATAATGTCCGCCTTCTTAATAGAAGTGTAATGACCCATATGGTCATTTAACGTATTTGGACATGTATCCTCTATAAAACTCTGCTCGCAACTTTATGTTGTGATTTTTGACTTGCGGGTACTGATGGCATGATCCCTAAGGTGATGGATTGTCACGACCCAAAATTAGACGTGATGACACTCGTCTTATCCCACCAAGATAAGTCAACCTAAAATTCATTTGTTACAATGAAGTGCGGGAATTTTAAACTCAAAAATACCATCAGAATCTGGTTGTCACGTGTGCAAGCCTCTAAATTATTACAATTGATTCAAAAGAAAATTCAAGTCTCAAATGAACTACTTTCTAGGATAGAACAAGATCATAATTAAGGAGAAAGAAAGCCTGCTGATACAACAAACAACTGCCTCACAAATCTCCAAGAAGCCTTAGAAAAGAAGAGAATGACAAGTACCATAAAAATCTAAGCACATAACCTACAAAAATTTGTAGAAGCAAGGGGTGAGTACCAAACCACACGGTACTCAGCAAGTAAATCCCTAAACACAAGCTAAGGGGATGAAATATGGGTACTCCTACCACCCCAACCGAACCTCCACAACTACAACCTGCATAAAAATCAGCCAAACCTAACAACTCACAGTTTACATAGCACGTTACTCAACAACAACACTTTACCAAATTACATATCCTCAACAACAACACTTCAACAAATTATATATCCTCAATAACAAGCTCATTATTCATCAATCACAAGTTCCACAGCAAGGCAATCACAAGTTCAACAAAACACAATATCAAATTCACTAATAATAAGTATGTGTAATGCAATGGAATACAATGTCAAGTATAATGATGCATGTCTGACCTAGTGATACACACCCGCTGTCTCTCAGTCCGTGACTCATGGGGGACATATCTGTCCATGCATCTGTCGCGGTGCACGGCACGATCCTCGATAATAACCATTGCGGCGCGCGATACATCCCTCGAAATATAGTATCCATCGCGACGCGCGATACGTCCCTCGAAATTGTACATCCTTTTTAAGTTCTCATTTTTTCTCAATGCACATAACACTTGTCACAACCATGTATCATAATAATGCAAATGACATGTCCACACAAATAATGAGAAGATGATCATTTTCATAACATTGCACAATTCACAGCAACATAAACATGATATCACATCAACAATGATTCAACAAGCCTTCAAACCTTTCTCACATAAACAATTAATCACATTGCCTTTTGTTACCCCTTTTTTTCATCATTAGAATTAGTCAATGTGGACAAGTCAACTTATCACCAATTCCTTTACTCCCAAATATATACCACAAGGAAATACACACATTCCATGCACTTAACAAGAGTTTAGAAATCCACTTGCCAGAATCCAATAAGAATTTACTCCAGGACTTGAGCCTTTTTCATTTGTTGAATTTCCAACTCAAAGCAATCTATTCACATACATAATCACAATAAGCTTTCAAAACTAACAACACTCATATTGCTATATGTCTAGCCTAGACCCAAAAACTTACCCAAATTCATAATCAAGTTTTTAAGTTTCAAATTTAGGGTGAAGCTTCAATTTCTGCAATATCATAAGTTTAATGATATTCATACAGTTTAATCACCCAATATTTAATTGCCTATCTCAATATATTAAATATTTAATTTATAATACGATATTTAAAATAGGAACAACTAACTATTAAACCTGCTAGTCAAGCAAGTTCATGGTAGACAAATGAAAACACACGAAAATCCAACAATTTATCAATTCATGACAATGATTATATAATGTCATTAATAACCATCACGCCACACCTTATTTTCAATTTAAATCTCCCTTCAGTTTACTCTCAACCACGAACTGACAACCAATTTGCCTCTTTTCTTTTAAAAATAAACAACTTTCAATCATATCCCTTAAGAAGAATATAACCCTACAATATATATATATATATATATATATAAAGCATCTTGACTAAAACTAACTTGAATCACTCGAATTCTCCTGCAGCTTTGTTTTCAGTCACACGTCTAGCTAGGTTAGTTTTTCTTCCGCCTCTCTTTTCTTTTCTAAATTAATTACATATTAAAAGTTATAAACCTTTAACTTATTTTAATAAATATGGTACAAATAATAGATTAGTTTTTCTTCCGCCTCTCTCTTTTCTTTTCTAAAATAATTACATACTAAAAGTGATAAACCTTTAACTTATTTTAATAAATATGGTAAAAATAATAGATGGTCTTAAATAAATAATCACTTTAGTCCATTAACTTTTGATAAAGTCAATTATCTACCATTACCTATCAATTAATAAACTCGAGCTAACCGAATATTTAAAAATTACGAAAATTAACCTACCGAGTCATTACATTATCCATCACAAAATATCATATTCGTCCTCGAACATAAGGAATAAGAATAATTAGAACCAATGTTACAAAGAACCTGAGTTATGATCATTCAGAGTCGGTGTTCATCTCTACAAGTAAGCTCATCCTTAAATCCATTCCATCAAGATCAACTATCAAGAACTAACTTTCGAATCAAACTTTAGAAGATTTATAAATCAAGAGGGATTATCAAGTCATAGGCTAACCCACAAACCAATCTAAACTAAAACACACTTGACCATAACACAACCATTTCTCAAATAACCATGAAAAAGAAATTCTGAATCAATATTGGTTACAACCAGAAGTGGACTTTAACCAACCACCACATACTCATAACGCATAAATTATCACAGATCTTATCAAGATTCCTTCTCACAACACAATCTTTTCACGAACTTAAGTTATAAGAATTTGATCTTTAGACATCGCTTCACATCAAGGGAGGGTCCATCTTATCTAACCCAAAGAAGAAATGATCCAGTAAACACCCAACAAGTGATACACTTCAAATGTAGAACCTCTAACAACACTGTTAGACTATTGTAACTCTTCATACCTCTTATATAAGTTCTCATAAGCAAGGTTGTGCATGTAGAACTACTAATATACTTCAACTATCCCAAAGAACACCAAATCTCTGAAGTAACCAAAGTCTTCCCAAAGATTCGACCCTATTAAGAGGACATAAGAAGATCGGTACATCCGATCCATTACTAGGGATTCACCCATAGATATGAAAACACATGTGGGTATAGGCAGTGAATCACACTCCAAACCATATCCAACGCGAAGTAGATGGTCATGTAAGAATATACAGAATCAAAATCAAATCACACTAGATACTTTTTTCATAGTGCCCATATCAAACATTTGCATTCATATGACTCTATCTCTTAATTTTTCTAGCTACCCACAATCAGCAACTTAGTCTTGATTGTAATTGCTCACATACTTGTTTTATTGAACCACAAATTCTTTTCACAGTACTTCACTAAGGTCAACACTCTTAATACTAACATTACTTCATAGCTACACCAGTCATTTACCTTATTCTCAAATCGTCACTAGTATTAAAGTCTTATTAACAAACACATTATCGCCTCTAAAATTTCCAACTATGGCTCCCTCTCTTTTCATTTAAGCATTTCATGATAAATACAGGCCACAATTAAGACTGATAACACTAATTTCAGATCTAAAAGTATTTTACCATCGAGATACAACCATTGAATCACACTCAATGTCAATTTCACGTAATTTTCGAATACCAGATTTCCACTAATATTCAAAACCATCATATACCTCATACCAACACTTAAGAAATTCTTGGTCACTCCAATAATTCGAATACCATAAGCTCATAACCTCTATTACTATTAAATGTCTATGTAACACATCATAACAGTCTGTATCATCCCCTCAATAAAGTAGTTTTGATCCTCTCAAATCCTCATTAATTGTGTAAAATTGTAAGTCCACACCGTTGGACATCAATAAGTTACTTATCATAATTTGAATAATTTAGCTCCACATAAGAACACATAATCTTACACCCCTCACTATTTTTCACCCAAATCAAAAACCCTATATTCATAAAAATTGTTGATAAATTCCCGGTAAGTCTATACCGAACAAATTCACATCCATAGTCATATTAGATCTTGTATATGAAAATTCATATATCCTTCAACTTCTAACCAAGAGTCTATATAAGAGGTCTTATTCCTTCACTTCTCTTAAATTCCTTCAATGACACAAAATTTTTGAATATCTTGAACTCTTCAATACACCAACTTTTGTTCCTTTGGTTGACTCGCTCACCAATCTTATCCTTTGACCAACAAACCATGGTAGTTTTTTTACCTTATCCTCTAAATCAAAATATTAAGTGAAATTCCCCCATAGGTATAACAATCAAAAGTAACCAGATTTACTAGTCAAATAATGCACAAGTCCTTCCAAAATCTTTATACTCAATGCGATCGATCATTTCTTAGCTTACCAATCCATACCTTGACAAAACACACTACCACAAACTTAAACTCACAATGAAAAATTTTAATTTATTTCAACCGTGTAACACAATCCTATTACCTTTTAGCATTACCTTATACCTTGAAAATTTTTAGGAACTATATCTTAGTTTGTCATTGATCGCCTCTCCCTTGACCTTATCATATCCTTAGCTTAAAATCGAACCATAATCATTATAAAACTCAAAATCATAAAAGAAATTATCATCACACTCAAGTCAAATATCGTTAGACTACTTTCTAAAATTTTATCGAATAGTATTTAACCTATATGATGAACCTGTGACACTATTATTATAAGTAGAGCAAAATAGATGAAAAAACGTATCTCAAAACCCAATTATCAACCCCTCTGAAGATACCTCCTTATCCGTTGCAATCAGAATAAAATACTTTTGTTCTCACCTCTTTTCGAAGGCATTTATAACTTTAACTCCTTTCAATTTTGTTCAAGCGGTGTCTCAACAACTCCTATAACTTTTAATGCCATCAAGTTACTAACCAAATAGTATCAATGTAACAACCCTAAAAATGGATATGATAAGTAATGCTTAATGTGTCTAGAATGCCAGCGATTACACCGGGTTCACATGGATTGATGCGCGTAGAACCAGATCTCGGAACCCTTGCTATATCCAATCCAACTAACTTGGGGAGTTATTTGAGATAGGAAATGTTGGTTCCAACCATGTAGGGATCTCGAATACGAAGATTTACTTGAAGGAGTCTTTATCGGACTTAAAAAGAGGAAATCTTAGGTTTGGAGGGTCTAGGGGTAAAATGGTCGTTTTCCTGGATAAGAGTAGTATCGTAATTACCCTAAATATATAATTAATTATTTGATTAATAAGGTGGAGGGGCATTGTAGGGAGAGAGGGCCGAAATTGGGCTCTTGAAGTGAAGTCTTGCTCCACCCAGGTTCGAACCTAGGTGGAAGCAATGAATTAAATTGTTTTTAATTTAAGTTGGTAAATTAATGTAATTAATTTATATTTATTAGTTATTATTTGATTTAAAATAAAAGGAAATTAGATTTTTAATAATTAAATAAAACCTTATTTGACTAAGTCTTAAACTAGACTCCTAAGCCTAAGAAAATTCTTTATTCCCACGTTCTCTCTCTCTCACGTCTCTATCACTCTCATTCACATTTTCTCTGCCAAAATAACTCCAAAAACAATAGGTAAACCAAAGTTCTTCACACTTGAAGAACTCACACGAAAATATAAGAAAAAGTTAAAAACAAAAATTAATCAATCACGTAGGCAAAGAGAAGGTTTTCCGTCGAGTTTGGTGTTGAACTTTTGGTGTTGGACGTGTGTTTGGAGGAGTTCTTTGGGAATCAGGATGAGGTTTGAACGTCAAAAAGGTATGGGTTCTCTATTCTCTTGGTTCCTTTCCCAAGAGACCCCCTAAGGTTCAGACGAATCTATTCCAAAATCTAGGATTGTTCCCCGTTGCATGTCCCTGTACTAGCTCCTATTGAATCATAGGTTGGTTATGTTTGCTGGTAGGAAACTAGGGATGAAACGTGTTTTCGTGATGAATATGTATTTATATGTATGTTTGGAATTATGTGACTTATGTTGATATTTCCGAAAATGTAACTACGTGTGTATGTGTGTGTTGCCGAGGCTATTGTTCATGGTTTAGGATTTGAAATGGCATGATAGTTCTGTATGTTTCATGTACACATGTTGATGTAAATGTGATATTCATATGAGTTGAAATGTGGCTTATTTGAGGGATAATCTCTTGTCTAAACGAATCCACGAAAATGCACGTAAAACGTTCTAAATGCACTACGAAATTCGCCTAAGAATTAAGGTGTAACTTGATGAAAGGATGCTGAAAAATTAAAAGAAAATTTTCCAACTTCTAGTGATGAATTTCGTCATCAAAGAGGGTTCAAAATGTTGAAAAAAATGTATTAAAACAAGTGAGGTCATGGAGGATTGAACCCGTGACATTTCCATGTTAAAAACCATGAAAATTAAAGAAGTAAAAAGAAATACGGTGAAGGGGATTCGAACCATGATATTGGCTGGAAAATGTAACTTAAAAGAAAAAAATAAGAAATGATAGGAGTGGGATTCGAACCCACGACCTCTCAATCAGATTTAAGGAGGAGAATAAAAGAAAAATAAAGGGGGAGGCGTGTGGGAATCGAACCACGACCTCTTAGGCAGATTAAGGAGGAGAATAAAAGAAAACTAACGGGTGAGGCGTGTGGGAATTGAACCCACGACCTCTTAAGAAGATTAAGGAGGTGAATAAATAAAAAATAAAGGGGGTGGCGTGTGGGAATCGAACCCATGACCTCTTACGCAGATTTAAGGAGGAGAACAAAAGAAAAATAAAGGGGGAGGCATGTGGGAATCGAACCCACGACCTCTTAGGCAGATTTATGGAGGAGAATAAAAGAAAAATAAAGAGAGGTTGTGGGGGTTTGATTCCACAACCTCATAGTCAACTCGAAATAGACAAGGAGAAATAGATAAAAAAAAAAAAAGGGTCTGTGGGGGTTTGATCCCACAACCCCTCGGCTAAGTAAGAGGTAATTCAAAGGAGAAAAATAAAGAGGAAACATTGATGTTGGGGATCGATCTAGGGTCCCAATGTCATGAGGACCAAAATACAATAAATGAAAAAAAATGTTAGTGTTGTCTAAGGGATTCAAAATTGGGTTCCCTTTCCCAAATTCCGTATAGATGCATAAGTCATACGTGAATTAAATCTTCAAGAATAATGCTGCCTACTTACATCGAAATTGAGATCTTGACATACATACAAGATGCATAAGTCTTGTATTACATAATCTTAGGAAGATATGAATCACTTAAACTAACTATGAATGAAGCCTCATGGCTTGTATGTATAGCCTCATAAGTCTAGCATACGTTTAAAAATAAGTGAACCTAAGATGTATGTAATGAAATGATGTAACCCTAGAAGGGTTAAGTACGAGTGTAAAACACACTAAATGGCCAAGTGCATTGGCATACGATGAAATTATTATTATGTAATGAAATGATGAAACCCTAGAAGGGTTAAGTAAGAGTGTGAAACAGACAAATGGTCAAAGTGCATTGCCATATGATGAAATGAACATTCACGTAAAAAGGCGTGAGTAATTATGAAGAGCAAATGTGCTAATGTTGATGAATGTGGTGACAACATGATATGAGACTAATGTAAAAGATGAGATCAATCTCAAATGAGCCTAATTAAATGTTACCAAAACGTACTCACCTATGAGAGTGTAAAGTTAATGAAGAGACCAGTATCTATGAACACTCTAATGAAAGTATTGAGATTAACACACTTAATACTAATGATGAGATGAGAAATCATCTATTGAGATATGATGTCCTCATACTAGAAGCCAACTTCCAAGACGTATGAGTTTAATGTAATGGAACTTTATACTGAGCACCGATAGACTAGCTATGAGCGGTGATGCCTTCTTTCGAGAAGGGCGGAGGTTCACGTAACATTCATGAGATGAGATTGTCCAGCATGCTGGGTATGAGACTCATTATATCTCCTAGTCTTCGAACCTATATTCCCAATATAGGAATCTGGCGGGGTTCAATTCCCATGTACGCTAGCATATTTTGGGTTACTTTGGCCGGTGATTCCATCTCTTTTCGGTGTGGGTTTCATGACACTGGATTTCATGATGCGCACATGATCTATGTCGGTTAAAGTTAAAGTTCCCTATGAATGAATGAGGCCAGCCTCGAATGATGCACATAATGAAACGAATGATACCAAAGGTGTTAGGATAGGATAATCAAGAGGTGAGTTAGATTCAAGTAATGACATTAGGTCATTCTTGGTCATTGCACAACGAACCTGATGAAAGTATTAAACTACATCCCTAGGCATAACTGGTGTTTACACTGGCCCCTGAATGAAATGAAATGAAGAACGTATGAATGAACGAAGCAGACTCCCTAGTTGAGATCTCATATCTTGAGTCCTCATTTTTGGGAAGTCTTAATGTCAAGTCCATGATTCCAAGGTCTCATGGCATACGAATGAATGATATGACCAACATTATGTGTTATAGGAATTATGATATGTGCTATGTGTACCCTGTTGTGTGTTGTGTGCAAAATGTTAAGTATGATGATGCATGTTACTCTCATGGTATAACTTTCCTAATCCAAATTTGGAAAGCTCATAAACTTTACTAATTCAAATTTGGAAAGATCACTGTTACGCCCCGAGCTACCCCCGAGATGCGGACACGGAACCTAGGACCACAAGTGATCCCAAGCTAACCCTGCTGGCATGATCATGAGCATACTAAAGATAATAAACTGTTGCGGAAGCTAAATCATACTTAAAATGAAAATATGGGGAATACCCATATTCTATAACTGAGATATTTGAAAATAATGAGTTTAATACAAAAGAATTATTAACTCAATACTAAGCTGAATCTAACTATTTCTGAATGTAGCCTCTAAACTAGACTAGAAATACTGGGACAAGCCCCAGCTAAATCTAGCAAAAACTGAAACTAAATGACTAAAGACTGAAATGAAACTTATGATTGTTGTCCTCGAAGAAAGAGGACTCACCATTGAATCTGCTGAATTGGAGATCGGGAAATCGATCTATGCGTGATCTGGATTCTGAGAACCTGAACCTACATCATCAGAAGATGTAGCGCACGTATACGTCAATACTTGAAAGGTACTGAGCATGTAGGATAGAGTAAAATTGAAATAAAACATAACTGAACAAGCACAAAAACAAGTATAATAATCTAAACGTGATGTGCTGATTTCTGAGCTAACTGAATGAAATGAGCAATTTATAACATGCTGAAACTGAATACTGAATATACTGATAAATGGTCAATGAAGAGATTCTAACTGAACTGTGGGAGCTACTAATAACCGATAATAAAACCACATGAGCTAAATGTGGAGTCTGATGTATACGCCCTATCGAGAGGACCCAATATACCCTGCCAAAGGTATAAAGGCATGCTGGCGTGGTCACTAAATTGATTGCCCACAGAGGGGACTTACAACCTACTTGGCTGGTTATTCTGGGACTATTGGGTACGCTAAACCCTAGTCCAACTCGATATTATGCTATACCCAATGAATTCTGTAAATTAACTGATTATATCTGAATTTCTATAAATACTGGATAGCACGAAACTGAACATGCAAACTGAGAATGCAACAATTAATCTGGTAATTATGCATTTATAACTGAGGCATGTATATCTGAAGTGTCTGAAATATATGACCTAGCATGTGTAATTCAAGAACTAAAGAAATACAAAGCTAGGGTTTTGAAATTCATGCGATAATCTAAGTAATAACATGATAATCTGATTTGGAACATATATTTAATACATTCATGAAGTTATATCAAAGTTCTAGAAACCCTAGGTTTAATCATAATAAGATAATCAAGAACTGACTGAAACTAAGGACCCAATGGGTGAAAGGAACCCACTATGAAATCCTACATACCTGCTGATAAAATCCACTGAAAAATACTTAAGTTTCGGGGCTGAAACTGCTGGAGCTTGTGGCGTTCTTGAACTAGGATTCTTGAGCTTTTTTCTCCTCTCTTGCTTCTAATTTTCTAAGTTTTGATTTAATGATTTGACTTGGATATGTTTTAATTATGTTTCTAGGATTAAACTGACTAAAATCTGATGATTTAGGATCAAAACGACATAACATAGGGTTTAAACAGAGTGGGAAAGGTCAAAAATACCCATGGGAAGGTTGCTGTCGGGCCTCACGACGGTCAGGACTGACGGTCCGTCGTGCGCCCGACGCCCCCTCATTGGGTCCGTTGTGAGGGCCTGTTCAACATACCTTTACTTAAATGGGCATAACTTTTTACTCGAGGGTCTGATTTTAGCAAGGTCGGTGGATATGGAAAGATAATTCAATTATCTATCTGTGGGTAGGTCATGGGAGACCTAATTTATTTTGTGCTAAGATCTATGATCATTTTAAGTTGACCTAACTGCATTTTCCCTTAACTGGCTGCAAATTTCCACCTACGAACCATAAGTCCAACTACGAACTATGCTGGTCATCCATAGATCTTGTTAGAGAGTGGTTGAAGGGAGTCTTGATTGACGGTCACGAATTACGGACCGTCATTTGACCTATGGACTGTAAGTTCGTCCGTCGTTCAAGACTTAACCAATTTTTCTAGGCTGAAATTTTTGGGAGTTTCTGATCCCATCGACGGTTGTGCAGGATGGATAATGGTTCAGGCTACGGTCCGTCGATGCCACTGTTGGTAGCACTTGCAGATTTTTCTGAAAAACTAATTTTTAATCTGTTTTGTCTACGGGGTGTTACAATCACTCACTTTTCTAATCTCAATTTGGAAAGTCCACTGACTTGACCTTCTATAATCATGTTATTAGGAAAGAGCTAATCTTACTCATGCATGTCCTTGGTGTGTGCTTTCATATACCCATACTTAGTACAAGTGTGTACTAACCCTATAAAACTCTAAACTTTTAGGTGCAGGCACAGGTGGACGCTAGAGCTACAGGATCAACATTGCAGTTATCCGGACGTCGAGCATTCATCCGGACTTGGTAGGCCCTTATGCTTTCGAGGATGCTTGCCCATTTACATTCTAGCTTAGTTGTAGGATTGAGCTAGCGGAGTATGTTCCACTAGCGTTTCTTTCCCGTTTTTGTTTAGACATTGTATTGGTACCATTTTGGCAAGTACATCTTTATCGTTAGAATAAACTATTTCTTTCATTTGATGATCTTAATGTTTGTTGATGGTGAACAATTACGTATGCAGTAGAATGTTTAGTAAGCATGTTAAGAAACAAAAAGTTTCAAATTTTCCGCTAAAATTAACCTAGATGAAGTAAGAATGACGTATGTAGGCTTGTCTGTGACCTCTGAGAGGTCAACAACACCGGTCTCGTCTGGGTCTAGATTTCGATCGTGAAAAAGTTGGTATCAGAGCGCTAGGTTAAATTCTGTAAATAATAAGTTCACATCAACCACATTGAGTAGTTTCTAAGTCATGGTAGTGAAGTGCACCACTATCCTGAATTAGAGACTGCATGATGCGTAGGAAAATTCCCTTCTTCTGATCTTATTATGCCTTCTCTAATATCTATTTCTTAGTGTTAAGAGCGTATCTAACATCAACTCTTGAGATTCAAAAAGATGAATACGAGGAGAAACGAAGGCAGAGCAACAAGGTGTTCCCAGGGAGAACCTACTTGCCAGCACCTTGGCTAGTAGGTTAAGGGACTTCACAAGGATGAATCCTCCTGTTTACACTGGATCTAAGATTGCTGAGAATCTCGAGGAGGAGTGTAGGGCAGCTATGTTGCATGCCAGCATGGGCCTTTCCAGGCTTATGGTCCATGTCCAACAAGTGGAGGAAAACAGGAAAATGAAGCATACTAGGGCAGGGAACAGGTCAAGACAAGCTAAGAAGAATTTTTCAAGGAAGAGTAGTACTGAACTCAGGGATAAGCACAGGTCTAAGAAAAGACTCTCCCACCAAGGGGAGTCAAGTTCGTCCAAGGATCGCTACGATAGGGATTCCAAGCCCAGAGTTAAGAGTAGGAAGTGTGTAAAACTTCATGGAGGAGAGTGTATGAGGGGCTCTAATGCTTGTTAGATTTGTAGTAAATCGGGTCACATGGTGAAGGATTGTCCGAATAGGAGAAGTCATGTGTGTACAATGTGTAGCCGGGACATATATTCTTGGTTTGAAGTTCGAAAATGACATGTTATGGTTGTATTCTTACATGCACAAACCTGTATAAATTGTGATGTTCATATGAAGTATAATGTTTCTGATTCGAATCAAAATTATTGGCTAAATGAATCCATGAATTACCCTCAAAACTAACATGTAAACGTTGATGAAAATGAGCTGAAAAACGTACAAAATTTCCAGCATTGTAACAACCCTAAAAAATGAATATTCTAAGTAATGCTTAATGTTCTACAATGCCTACGATTAGACTGGGTTCACACGGATTGATGCGCGTAGAACCGAACCTCTGAACCCTTTCTACAACCAAGCCAACTAACTTGGGGAGTTAGTTGAGCTAGAAAAGGTTAGGTCCAAACATGTAGGGCTCTCGAATAAGAATATTTACTCGAAGGAGTCTTTATCGGACTTAAAAAGAGGAAATCTTAGGTTTGGAGGGTCTAGGGGTAAAATGGTATTTCTCCAGGCTAAGGGTAATATCGTAGTTACCCTAAATATACAATTAATTATTTAATTAATAAGGTGGAGGGGCATTTTAGGGAGAGAGGGCCGAAATTGGGCTCTTGAAGTGAAGTCTTGCTCCACCCGGGTTCGAACCTAGGTGGAAGCAATGAATTAAATTGTTTTTAATTTAAGATTCTAAATTAATGTAATTAATTTATATTTATTAGTTATTATCTGATTTAAAATAAAAGGAAAATAGATTTTTAATAATTAAATAAAACTTAATTTGACTAAATCCTAAACTAGACTCCTAAATAACTTCCAAAATAACTCACACATTGTCTCTTCCAAAATAACTTCAAAAATAGAAGGTAAACCAAATTTCTTCACACTTTAAGAACTCACACGAAAATATAAGAAAAATAAATGTTAATCAATCACGTAGGCAAAGAAAAGGTTTTCTGTCGAGTTTGGTGTTGAACTTTTGGTGTTGGACGTGTGTTTGGAGGAGTTCTTTGGGAAGCAGGTTGAGGTTTGAACGTCAAAAAGGTATGGGTTCTGTATTCTCTTGGTTCCTTTCCCAAGAGACCCCCTAAGGTTCAGACGAATCTATTCCAAAAACTAGGATTGTTCCCCATTGCATGTCCCTGTCACTAGCTCCCATTGAATCATAGATTGGTTATGTTTGCTGGTAGAACACTAGGGATTGAACGTGTTTTCGTGATGATTATGTGTTTATATGTATGTTTGGAATTATGTGACTTATGTTGATGTTTTCGAAGATGTAACTACGTGTGTATGTGTGTGTTGTCGTGGCTATTGTTCAGGTTTAGGACTTGAAATGACATGATAGTTCTTTATATTTCATGTACACATGTTGATATAAATGTGATGTTCACATGAGTTGAAATGTGGCTTATTGAGTGATAATCTCTTATCTAAACGAATCCATGAAAACACACCTAAAACGTTCTAAATGCACTACGAAATTTCCTTAAGAATTAAGGTGTAACTTGATGAAAGGATGCTGAAAAATTAAAAGAAAATTTCCAACTTCTAGTGATGAATTTCGGTCAGCAAAGCGGGTTAAAAATGTTAAAAAAAAATGAACTAAAACAAGTGAGGTCATGGAGGATTGAACCCGTGACATCACCATGTTAAAAACCATGAAAATTAAAGAAGTAAAAAGAAATATGGTGAAGGGGGTTTGAACCATGGTATTGGCTGGAAAATGTAACTTAAAAGAAAAAAAAAAGAAATGAGAGGAGTGGGATTCGAACCCACCACCTCTCAATCAGATTTAAGGAGGAGAATAAAAGAAAAATAAAGGGGGAGGCATATGAGAATCGAACCCACAACCTCTTAGGCAGATTAAGTAGGAGAATAAAAAAAAACTAAAGGATGAGGCGTGTGAGAATCGAACCCACGACCTCTTAGGCAGATTAAGGAGGTGAATAAAAGAAAAATAAAGGGGGAGACGTGTGGGAATCGAACCCACGACCTCTTAGGCAGATTTAAGCAGGAGAATAAAAGATAAATAAAGGGGGAGGCGTGTGGGAGTCGAATTCACGACCTCTTAGGCATATTTAAGGAGGAGAATAAAAACATAAAGAGAGGTTGTGGGGGTTTGATCCCACAACCTTATTGTCAACTTGAAATAGACAAGGAGAAATAGATAAAAAAAATTAAGGGGCGGTGGGAGTTTCGATTGGAAATTGTAGGGTTATATTATTATTAAGGGATATGATTGGAAATTGTTTGTTTTTAAAAGAAAAAAGACAAATTGGTTGTCAGTTCGTGGTTGGGAGTGAACAGAAAAGAGATTTGAATTGAAAATAATATATATATATATATATATA
>NC_028643.1:33917841-33929161 GCF_001406875.1 Solanum pennellii
ATAATATATATATATATATATATATATATATATATATATATATAGTTTTACAGAGCATCTTGATTAAAACTAACCTGAATCACTCGAATTCTCCTGCTGCTTTGTTTTCAGTCACACGTCTAGCTAGGTTATTTTTCTTCCGCCTCTCTCTTTTTTTTTCTAATTAATTACATATTAAAAGGGATAAACTCTTAACTTATTATAAATATATGGGACAAATAATAGATGGTCTTAAATAAATTATCATTTTAGTCTATTAATTTTTTGTGAAGTCAATTATCTACAATTACCTATCAATTAATTAATTCGAGTTAACCGAATATTTAAAAATTACGAAAATTAATCTACCGAGTCATTACATGGATATACGTTTTGAGGAGAATATATAATATTAGGACTTAAAATACAAGTTTGATGAAGGCCAATATTTTAGATTAGCGAATTTGGAATTGAGTTTTTACCTTTCCATTAGGACTGGAGGGCTATTTATGAATTAATTAGTAGCAGTCCCAATCTAAGGAACAACTATAAGATCTTTATTTATCTTAAAATAAATAAACAAACTCGCAAATGCATTATTTCAGGAAGAAAAAATAAATCAACACCACTCTATCGAAATTCACACCTAGCATTTTCTATTTCTTTCTACACATGAACTCCACTTTATAGATCACATTTTAACCTTTTTTATGTTGTCTAAAAAAATAATCAAATGTGTAACCTATTTTAAAATTGGTATTTTAACCAATCTTGTTAAACGCACAGTTTCTCTGTTTCATTTTAATAAAAATAACACTGCACACACATTTAAGATGTTAAATATCAAGTTATAAACAAACTTTTTAATAATAAACTACTTATAGCATATTATTACCAAGTTATAGCATATCAAGAAAAAATATATTATTCTCATTAATTTTTTAAAATAATAATTAACTTATTTAAATAATTACATTTATTATTCAATTACCTTATTTAAACCAATGTAGTTAATAAAATTTATTATTTTAAGTTACCTTTTTTAAACAAAACTCTTAATTAATGTAATTTAAATTAAATATTATATAGTTACCTTTTTTAAGATAACTACAAAATAATAGGGATTTTATCAATATCTAAAACAATTACAGTTTTATCTTTAAAACTGTAAAACGTTATCTAAAAAAAAAATTTATATTCCCCAAATTTTTGTTCTTCCCCAAATCCTTTCAAAATCATTACCTTTGCACGCCTATCAAAATTTTTCACCAAAATTCGCACGCCTAAATTTTTATTTTCACCAAAATTTCGCTCAAAATCACTTCTCTCTTAACAGTCTTCTTCAAAAATTCTCAAATATTTTCATTCAAATCTTCATTTTTAGCACTCAAATCTTCAACTCTTGCGCTAAACAAACCGTACAATGTCGAAAAGAGGCAATGAAACCCCGAGAAAAAGTAGAAGATTGAATGATGAAGCAAGCTTAGACGATTTTCATGCTCCATCTTTCAAAATTTTATCACAAACACAATCTCAGCCTTCATCTGTTAAAGTTAAATCTAGATCAGGAAAATCAAAAATAGAAAAAAAAAACAAACAAACATCCAAAGGAAAACGAGAAGAAGAGAAAAGGAAAAGAAAAGAAAAAAGTAGATGAATCTGAGAAAAGGACGAAAGAAAGAGGAAAGAAGAAGAAAGGAAAAGAAATCGAGGACTCATCAGATTCTGAATCTGATTTTGTAGAAGAGTTGATAAAATCAAAATCCAAAAAATCAAGAGCCTCTGAAATCGATACTTCACATTTACAAGAAGAATAAGAAACAGTTAAACCCAAAAAAAGTTCAAAGGTTAGTAAAAGTTAATTTTTTAAAACTTTTTTATGTTCTGTTATTTTTATTTTCTGTTATTTGGGTATAAAATAGTTAATATATAATTTTTGTGTATATAAATAATGTATGAATTGTGTATGATTCACTGTATGAAATTACAGATTTCTTCATATTACAATATCAATTGCTGAAACATGTATTTTTTATGTATAATTCACTGTATGAATTGTGTATGATTCACTGTATGAATTGTGTATGATTCACTGTATGATTCACTGTATAGATAAAATGTGTATGAATTGTGTATAAATTTTTTTGTATCAAGTTTTTTGATACTGTTGAATAGTAATATCCATAATTAGTTATACTTTATGTTTTGATTTGTATATTTTGTGTTGAATATATTGTGTATGAAAGAATGTTGTAAGTTTGTTTGAATTGTGTATGATTCACTGCATTAGTTTTGTATTACATGTGTATGATTAATGTATTTAATTTTTACAATTTCTTAGGAGAAGAAGATACAAACACATTTGTCTTCATGTATTAACATGAATGTGTTTGCGGATTTGTTGACCTTTTTAGGTCGAGATAAGTTTCAACAATTCCTAGATGAAACACCTTTTGGATTTTTTTATAATTTGCATCACATTAAAATCCAATGTCAATTGTTGAGACACTTATTTATAATGGGGAATGAAAATGTTAAGGATGACATGTTTGTCATTAAAGTAAATGGTAAAGAGTTACATTTTGGGTTAAAAGAGTTTGTTGCTATAACTGGTTTGAGATGTGGACTAGTTTCTGATTTTGTATCTGATCCACATGTTCCAAACAGACTCATTGCTGAAAATTTTGGAGATTTTAATAATGTATCCAAGTCAGATTTTTAGTACAAGTTTAAATTGCAAAATTTTTGGGAAGAAGATGACCGTCTAAAAATCGGGATCTTGTACTTTATTTCTTCATTTCTGACTGAATCAGACCCTTCAAAAACAACAATTCCAAAATTGTATTTTGATTTGGTCGAGTCTGGACAGTATGCCACATTCCATTGGGCAAATGAGTGTTTTAATTTAACACTCAAAGCTTGCAATCAAAAATTCAAAAAAAATCCATCGTCATTCAAATTCTGCCAGTTCCACATAGCATTGCAGATATGGTTTTATGAGTGTTGTCATCCATTTGACAACACAATTGCTATACGTGTTTCAAATCGCACACCGAGAATCCTGAACTGGAAGACACCTAATGACGTCATTCTTTTTGACGATTTGAAGAAAATAATTTCAGAACACATGGCAATCAGGTATTTTTCTTACAATGTTATTACATTCATTATAAATCATTATACATTATATATTTTTTTTACTGCAGCATAAATTCAGAAATAGTCTTCTCTGAAGAAGAGTTAAATCTCATGGACGAAACCATTTTAAATCAGTCCAGCAGCCACCATGATTCAAAAAATCACAGATCATCGGAAAATCGTGCTGTTGATAGTGAACATAAAGTTGAAGAATTGAGAGCTGATATTGCAGAGGTACAAGTAAAAAATTTAAATAAACATAATTTTTTTTGAAACTACAATATACATATCAAATACTTATTTATTTAATTAACAGGTTAAGCAGAGTTGAAAGAACTCAAAATCTCTGTAAGTTCCAACATATTTTTATATAATTAATATAATGACTTTATAAACTATTTATATATAAAAAAATTTATGTTCACCGATAAGGTTCACAAGCACATGGCTGATATCAAGAGTTATGTTGATAACTCCACCAAAATGATAATTGATGAGATTCGATTGTCAAGAGGAGAACAAATACCCGAAGAACAACCAGAGGTATATATATATGTGTATACTTTATGTATGAATTTTTTTTGAAAAATATATAAATTGATGTTTTCATACTAGAGTGATATATATATTATTATCACTCTTTTTCAATATTAAATGAACAAATATAACAACACATCATACATGTATATAGGTGACATATGTATATAGTCATCAGTTATATATAAATGTTATGTATTAATCATGTATGAAAATTGTATTTCTGAAATTACACATGTTTAATGAAAAAAATGATGTATTAAATTGATATATATGTATTCTTTATGTATGACTATTGGGTGGAAAATATATAAATTGATGTTTTCATAATAGTTGTTTATATATATTTTTATCATATGTTTTCACTATTAAATAAACAAATATAACAACACAGCATATATATGAAATGTTATGTATTAATCATGTATGAAATTTGTATTAATCATTTATAATTTTTTTCAGGAAAACGCCAACCATCATGCTACACAATCTGATCCAACAGATATGCCTACAGTTTCAATTGGACAACAAGTCCAAACTTCAAACACAGCTGGTACGATATATTCATTTTTATCACATAAATGAAAATTTAAGAATTTTTTTTTATGTAACGATTTTTCATGTATATGAAGCTCAAAAGTCAACGGATGATTGTTTAAATGTTGATGCATCTACAACGTCAAATCAAAACCACCAACATTGGACGATTATCCTGATTTTACCATGACACAAATAATTGCACTTGATCCGATTCTTAATGCCACCACGACTCCAAATGTGCGAACAAGACACAAGAATGTGGTTAAATACGATTCTTCTCCTTATATCAGAATGTCGGAAGGAGAAAGCAGTTCAAATAGAGTACCTACATTCTTTCAAATCAAACATCCATTCCAAAATCACAATGGGTTTGATGTTCCAGTTGAACTGATTGAGGAGTTCAATAAATGGATTTTCAAAGATGTGTCAAGCAGGCGTGGCAGGTAATTTGTACGATGAAAAAAATTATTTTATTTAATTTCTAAACTCCTAAATTAATATAACACTTTTTTTAAATATATACAGGAAAGCAGCATATTCCAAGATTAAAAACACATTTCATCCTCAAGTGGACTTTGGCGTTGTCAAAATCGGAGAAAAGGATTTTTTTCACATAATGAGTCAACCGGGCAGACCTTGGGAGGACGGGGTAAGACATTTTTTCAACTAATTATTATGGTTTTGAGTTGCAGTGATATATGTATGAATATTTTTTGTATGAAATATGTGTGAACAGTGAATGAATCAGATAGGTATATTTTTTTTTGTTAAAACAGCATATTAATACAATAATGTATTATCTCCGAAAGAAGGCAAAATACTCCCAAACAGTCACTTCTTACAGTACTGTTGATTGTTGGTTTATGGCATGGGTTGATAACATTGAGAAACAGTGGAGACAATCAGAATGTGACATGAGATGCATATCACCGGACCATGATGTTGGACAATGCATTAGAGGATATAAGCTGCTTGCTAACGTTCCGTGGGATAGGGTTGACGAAGTAATCTTCCCAGTCAACATCAATGACAAATTCCATTGGTTTCTTGTTGTATTCCGAATCAAAAGTAGATGTCTATATGTATATGATTCGATGATGGGAGGATCTGTTCATTCAAGGAAAGTCAAAGAAGCTGTTGATAAGCTTGCAACCATGATTCCTTTATTTCTGACGAGCACAGGGTTTTATGGCAAAAGGCTTGATTTGTATGCGAATAATCTCCCTGATTATCAACAGAAATCTCACTCTGAACCTCTAAGTATCAAGAATGTTACACATGTTCCTCAACAAGAAGAAAGTTCAAAGTATGTATATTTCTTACATTATTTTTTATTCATTTTAAATTGAAATTGCTATATATTCATTACAATTTTTTTTTTCAATTTGTTTACAGTGATTGTGGTTTATACACATCTCTATTTGCCGAATACATGAGCAATGGTGTTTTTGATATATCACATATTGATATTGATTCAAAATATCATCGTCAAAGATATGCTACATTACTTTGGCATTATGGAAAATCAAAGAATGATGAAGGCGCAATCAGTGAAAGTGAAGTTACAGGAACAGTTGCTAGCAAGAAGGGTGGACCTCGAACTCATAAAGAACAAGTTATGGACACCACCAATTATCCTACTCCAAAATTCCGTATCAGGAAGTAGAAATCTTCATGGCACAATGTACTTTTTTTTGAATGACTTGTTTTTTTTTTAACTTATGAACAATTTATTTATTTTCCCAGTTTTTTTTATTATGACTACTGATGGTTTTATATAAATTGTTACTGATTATTACTAAATGTGTCTCACTTTAACATATATGAACACTGTATGAATCATGTATGAAAATTATATGAATTATGAATGTCAAATTAAAATTTGATATATAGTACATAGTAATGTTAAATTATTCCATAAATTTGTTTTGCATGAATACTATACACTTTCAAATACAAACAGAAACAGATATTAATTATATTACTGGTATGAATAATGTATGAAAAATGTATGAATTATATCATACAATTATACATTAATAAATGTGTATCACCTTATTGCATACATTATTCATACCAGTAATATACATACAATTTGTTTCTGTTTGTATTTTGAAAAAATATATTTTCCAAAATACAAACAGAAACAAATTGTATGTATATTACTGGTATGAATAATGTATGAAAACTTTATGAATTATAACATATTATAATTTAATATGTATAACATAAACATACATTATTTTTTTATATGCAAGTATTGAATTTGTATAAATGTATAAATTTTGTATGTAGTCCCCATTATGAATGCAATAACTGAATAAATGTTATATGATTATATGAATTATTATTGTTAACATTTGTTAATATATGAACAGTTGTATATACAATGTATGACATTTGTATGAAAAGTAATATTATTCAATAAAAAAACATTTTATAACAATGTAAACCCTCAAAAACACAGATTTAACAGTACGACATCATTGTTTTTGTACAGGATAATTTGAACAAGTCTTCCTATTGTGTCCAACCTGATGGCATCTACTGCATGTGCTTTTTGTCCTCTTGAATTTCACATCTGCGAACCCCTTCCACCGTTCAAGTTTGGGTCTTCCTGCTGCTCTTTTTGGACCAGGCAGCATCAATTTAGGATCTGAAATATAACTTGGTATATCCCATGTACTCTCGCACGGGATAGGCTCGACAGGAATGGCATAAGCATCTTTGAAATTCTTGAGGCTATAAAAAGCAGAACAGAAATCTGCTTCATGTAACTTCCTGTACCGGAGAACAGCAATTGCATGACCACACGGTATCTCATAATGTTGAAATCTTCCGCAACTACACATCCTTGTGTTCAAATTTACTATGTATTTCTTTGCTCCTTCAGCTACAGCATGCAGATCAACAGTTGAAGGTATCACCTGTGGAAAAAAAAATTATACATGCTGCAGATTAGAATGAATTAAAAATACAATACAGTGAAACACATACCCTCATATTGCACGACAACGTAATACTTTTCTGTAGATAAATATCATATTTTTTTGTCAGATTAGATGTAGTCTTATCAGCCTCCTCATTATGCTTGTGAATCCACCTCTGAATTGTTACCCTCATAAACTCAAGAAGTGAAATGACCGGTAATCTCCGTGCTAATCTGTTAACATTATTCAATGACTCTGCGATGTTTGAAGTCATGGTCCATCTGCGCTTACAAGTCGAGTAAGCTCTTGACCATTTACTATAACCAATATCAAACAAGTATGGTCGTATTCGCGTATCTATCTGATCTATTCTTCCCATAATTGTCTCAAACTGTTGTTTTGTATAAGCTTTTGCCAATGAAAAGAACAACATCTTCAAATCTTCAGTATTTCTATTGAAATTCTTCAAAACATTGACTGATAAATGCCATATGCATACATAATGTTCTGATTCAGGATATACATTTGTTGTCCCTTTCCATATGCTTTCATTTCTGTCTGACATAAAACACATATTTTGTCTAACTCCATATGCTTCTCTAAATTGCTCAAAGAACCATGTCCATGAAACATCATTTTCAGAATCTACTATCGCATACGCCAACGGAAGTGTATGACCTGCTCATTAATTTTTTTTAAAAAAATATCACACAAATCAGAAATATCATTCATATATTTTTCATTATATTATATAATTAGAAAATTATATAGGCTAATATTTTACCTCCCGGATCCAATGTGCTTGCAGTTAACATTGTACCACCATATGAACATTTTAATGCAGCACCATCAACAACTACAATTGGCCTACAATATTCCCAGCCCCTAATACATGCTTCTAAAGCAACAAATGCATATAAAAATGTATCACCTTCATTCCTTTTTATTTTCAAAACAGATCCTGGATATGTTTACTCCAAAATGTAAAAATAACCTGAAAATAACAGTCCAATTCATACATAAAAAATACATATTTTATACATAAAAAATACACATAATTGTTACTGTATAAATTTATCATTATTTTCGAAATTACCTGAAAATAACAGTCCAATTCATACATAAAAAATACATATTTTATATATAAAGAATACACGAAACTGTTACTGCACAACAAAATAACTAATGTTTAAATTTATCATTATATTCGAAATTACCAGGTAATCTTGCATAAGATTCTGCTGGATCTCCTCGCACCAACTTTACTGCTTTTTCTTTAGCTCTCCATGCCTGTATGTATGTCAACGAAACACCATGCAATTTCAACATATCATCAGCTACATCTTTTGGAGTATATACCTTAGATGGATCAATATAATTATCCATTATCAAGACAGCTACAACGTCAGTTATCCCTTGACGTCTGGCATAAACTCTTTCTCTAACACAACATGTGTGCTGAGCAATATACTTCCGAACTTTGAATAAACTAGATTTATTCAAACTAGATGCCCTCATCATCCAAGAACAACTCTTAGAAATACAATTCAGGTGATAACTGTTACAAAATTTAATAAAATATACATTACAATATATATACATTGTAACAAAATAAAAAAAAATAAAAAATAAATTTAAACTTACTTAGATGCATTACAACGCGCAACCCGAAAGCTGAACTTCTCAACAAGTCCAACATGCCTCATAACCTCCTTAAGGGTTTCTTTATTATTATAAATCTGATTATCAGCTACAAATAAATTAGAATGATCACATATTATATCATTATCTACTTCACTATTATCATTGACAACTCCGTCTAAATCCATTCCGATCAAAGGGATAGAATTGTTGGAGTATATATAATCTAACATCAGAATTTATTCTATCATTAACTATAACTTTATGACATTCGTTATACTGCCCACAATCTTTCAAAGTGATGCATAATGGATATTTTGTAAAAAAATCCAAATTCACCCTCATCTGATCTAGATAAACCTTTACCCCAACATCATTATGAATTTTTATAGGTGGACACATTTCGCTAACTATATACTTTATCTCAACAGAATTTAGATTTTCTTCTATGTTTAGCTGAGTTACTATAGCATTAACTAAACCAGTATAAAGAGTAGAAGTATCGTATAGGATGCCCTCCATATCAAAGTCGACGTATTTCCCTGTTTCACAACATTAAAATTACACTCAGTGCATCCCATAATAAAATTATAAATTTATTCATACATAATTAATACACACTTCATACATAATTTATATACAAGTCACTGTTTAACACTTACTTCATACACTTCGTACAAAAATAATACACACTTCATACACAATTTAATACACAATTACTACACTGTTTATACACTATTGTAATTTAATACACAATTAATACATTGTTTATTACACACTTATTACCATTTTACACAAAATTAATACACAAATCATACACAATTTATATACAAGTCACATATATATGCAATAACAAAATTTTAAATTAATACAAAATTAAAACAATTTTTATACATACTGCATACTACACAATTAACTACTACATACAATCTAAAATACACTTTCATACTCAATTTATCCAATTTAATAAAAAAATAATATACAGTTAATTCAATTTTTATACAGAATTCATATATATATTACAAATCAATAACAGCTACGTACAACTATAAACATTGACTTTCGTATATATTGTTTATACACTATTTATATTCATTAAAATAAAAAATGTATACATTATTAATACAAAATGTCAGATATTGTTCTACTGTTTCAAAAACAAAAAATTTGCAAATTGATCAAAAACTGTAAACTTTTTAATTTAACCAGTAATCACATTTAACATCATTCTTCGTTTTAATTACACATGAAAATACATTTAATATTAGGAAATATTTATTAGTAGAAACACTGAATAAATGTATCACAAAAAAAAAATATCAATTGAACATATGCAATATAACATGGGGAAAAAAATACGACACATTAATAAAATATTAAAAAAACTAACCTGATGAATTCCATTTGCCACCATGTTTAATTAAAATTGACACAATTTTCTCCATCAAATCAAATCTAAACTTTTTCAACCTTCAATTTTAATTGTTTTTCCAAAAAAAAAAAAGATAAAATATGACAAAATTCGAATATATGAATATAGTTCAATTTCTGGAAAAAAAATGATACACGTTTATGGAAAGAAGATAACAGAATACAATTTTTTAAGGATAAAAAATCAAAACTAATTATCATTAAAAACGGATTGAGATAATTAAGGTGCATATCTATAATTAATATATTTTAAAATCCCTTAAAAGGTGCACATTTTGTTATCAGTTAATAACATTAACTACATTCACGGAAATTATCCAATTTTAATTAATCATTTTTTTATTTTATTTTTCATCCTAATTTTACAGAATAAATATTAACAATATTTTAATTTAAAGAAATGCTATAAGTTGATATATTAAATGTTATAGAATGAAAATCAACTCTTGTGCCATAACTTGAGAATATCACTACATAATATGCTATATACCTAATTTACACTTCATTTTATGTGAAGGTATTAAAATTTTGGGAATCAAATTAATGCTCTAGGTTCTCGAAGAGAAACAAAAAGTTATTTGAAGATCATTTATACATGTTCAATTTAGTTTATGTTTGCGTATGAGATATGTGTTTAGTAAAATATGTTCAATTACTGATGTATATTAGATATTAGGAGTAAATAATATATACTACTTAGTCATCTAATAACCATCAGATTTTAGGTGAAAGTCTTAGATATTATCAATAAGATTGAGAGATTAAATTGTTGACGGTAGCAACAAATTCAAGAGAAAATTTTGGCGGTAGGAAATTTCTTTATATATATATATATATATATATATATATAGGAGAGGTGATAGCGCCTCCATGTCAGCGTTACAATTAATTTCTAATTAATTTTTAATTAATCATCTAATCAAATATAGTAATTTGTTTTTGAATAAAGAAAAAAAGTTACTATTTTAGAAGAGAAAAACGTTTAAAAGAGTAGGTACATTCTTGAATTTTGAGTTTTCTAAAAAATAATTAAATATAGATGATTAAAAGTTGACTAATTTAAAAGTTTTACAATCACAAATAACAACCCACGTCCTTTGACAAAACATATATATATATATATA
>NC_028643.1:33929181-33940243 GCF_001406875.1 Solanum pennellii
TATATTGAATTGAAGAAAGTAACTATAAAATCCACCAAAATCAAGTCCACCGAAAAGTTACAAAAATATTAATAATATACAAAGATAATAATAATTTTTTTTTAATTTCTAATTTCTAATTTTTATCTTTGAATTTGAATTGTTCTTAATCATTATCTTATTGATATTTGTGAATTTTAAATTTTCAACTGATCAAATATAGTAATTTGTTTTTAAATTTTAAAAAAAGTTACTATTAGGAGATAAAAACGTTTAAATGAATAGTTAAATTTTGAATTTTGAGTTTTCAAAAAATAATTGAATATGAATAATTAAAAATTGATTAACATAAAGGTTTAAAAAAATAAATAACGACCCACGTACTTTGAAAAACAAAAAACAATATTTTTTTAATTTCTAAATTTTAATTTTTAACTTCTAATTTGCATTGATCTTAATATCTTATTGATATTTTTGAATTTCAAATTATTAAAAACTTTGCATCAACTGTTTATTAACTTCTCATAGTAAATGACATTTACTGCATTACAATTATCCTATAAATATATCGACTATTCCCACTTCCCCATTTCCTTTCCTCTGCACAATCACATCCCAGTTACTATCACATTTTTTCAATTTCTCACATCATGAAGCAATAAATTTTTTCTTTTCGAAAGTTGTCGTCGTCATGAATAGCACAATATTCAGAGGAATGGAAGTTGACACCACGTAATATTTATATATACTAATTTGAATGTTTTTTTTTTAAAAAAAATTGAACTTATTAATGAAAAAAATACTAGCAAATTACAAAATATCTAAATGACTATATCACTTTATCTCCTACATGAATTTAATTAAATTTGTGTAATTGTAGTTACTTTTATTCATATTGAAGTGCAGGTCTGAAATTTAGGTAGCTGATCAAGATTTATTTTTTTTCTTTTTTAAAATTGTGCAACTTAAACTATTTTATCAAAAAAGACCTAAATATCCTCAAAGTATTGGAAATGGTACAAAATTATCCTTCATCCATCTATTGACTCCAAAATGTCCTTTTCATCCACCTATTGGCTCCAAAGTATCTTTCATCCACCTATTGTCTCCAAAATGCCCTTTTCATCCACCTATTGGCTCCAAAGTACCATTGTCATCCACTTTAGGTTCAAAATTGAACATTTATTCAATGATTTTAAATTTAAACTATTTTTAAAAAAAATTAAATACTTGATGCTCAACTATTGGTTATAATTTAATTTATTAGTATCATTTATAAACCAACCCACTACCCACCCAATTAATAAATCAATTCTAATATCAAAATCACCCTAAATTCTACTAAAACACGACGAAATTACAAATTCCTATATATGACATTAAAAATTACTCAAGTCTGAATTAAAGTCCCAATTAAATTTAGGTTGACCCGCTTATTTAGGAGGACATTTTCAATAGGATTCACTTTCAAGTTTGAATTCAAAATTTATGATTAAAGAAAAGAAGTAGTACATCCCAAATTAATTCATGCACCTTTTTTAATATATTTTTTTAAATATTATGATATTATTTAAATATTAAAACATAATATATTATTTTAAACATAGTTATCTATTCAGTAACATCACATATTTGAGACGAAAGAATAATTAAGAGGAACATAGTCAAACTTTTAAGTTTACTAGTAACTTTTATTTAGACACTTGAATTACATTGAGGACTTAAATGTATGATAATGTACTTCTATAAATATTTTTGCCTTAAGTTTGTAGAAATAATCCTCGGCAATAGTTTTCCTGTTGTTGCATTAATGTGGCGGATTTATTAATTGGGTGGATCTTATTAGTAACAGCTGGGTAGTAGATTGATTTATAAACTATAAAAAATATTCAAAAAATTTAAATTTAAAACTGTTAAATTGATGGTCAATTTTGAACCCAAAGGTGGATGACAAGGGTATTTTGAGCCAATATGTCACGCCCGAAACCTACACCCTGGACGTGATCGACACTCGAAGACCATTGCTGGCCCCAAGCAAACCCTTGGTCTGGCTTACTTAATTCAGTGGAAGACTCAATTCAACTCAATCAATAAACAGAGTATTTTTTAAAGAAATACTACATATAATAATCTGGCAAAAATGGCACTAAAGTCTCAACACTTGAACATATAAAATTATAAAACAAAAGAGATTCTAAAACTGAACTACTAACTGTCCATTAAACCTCTAAACTGACTGATATGGATGTTGGGACAAACCCCACAACATTCTTATGAACTAATCTAGAAAAGCAATAAAAGGGATATCCTCCGGAATGCAAGAAGGCTCACCAAGTGATTGTATAGTGCTCAACTGGATCAACGGTGCGCTGTGTGCCGATCCTAGTTACCTTCGTCTTCATCATAAGAAGATGCAGGCGAACTGAATCAATACATTGAATGTACGAGTATGCAAGTTAGAATGTTAAACAACACTTAAGCTTGAAAAGGAGTAAGAAAGAACACTTACCTTGACTCTGTTCAACTCAGGATTTACTAACTCTTATTAATATATGTAGTTTATATGTAAATGCAATATAAATAAAACTAACTAAAATATACTATAAAATCTAAATGTATACAACTATAAAAATAAAAGCTGAGATGTATGTAAAAATACAATATAACTGATGTATATGAAAATGCAATACTTATGCAGGAGCTTCTCAAACCGACAACTAAGTGTGGCAGCGGTATCGGAACCGGAAGACCCGATCCGGTAATTATCGAAACCAGTACTGTACGAACCGGTAACTTTCTAGAACCGGTATAGGACCGGTCCAGAAAACCGGTAAAAATGGTACTGTTTCGTCCCGATCCGGAAGGGAACCGGTAGTATAACGGACCGGTAATTAAAAAAAATTAAAAAATTAAAGATTTAATTTTTTTAATTGAATATAGTTTTTCTTATAATAATTAAGCAATTAAAAATTTAAATTTCAAACTTTAAAAGTTAAAAAAAATTAAAAAATTTCAAATTTTAAAGTTATAAAATTTAAATTTCAAACTCTTAAAGTTTGAAATTTTTAAATTTAAACTTTAAAGTTATAAAATTAAAAATTGACTATATTAAAAATCAAATTTAATACAACAATATTAAAAAATAAATTAAGGCGAATAGCCTATATTTTTATTAATATTTATTTGATATTACAATTACATTCACAAAAATATTAGTAGAGTATTAAAAGATTTAATCTATACAGCCACCTTCTAGGAAGGGTTCTGTTTGAATTAAATCTCGAATTATCATACTTTTACTAATAGTTGGTGCCACCATATAAATCCCTTCGTAAACCATTCAACATTTCTTTAGTAACATGTTCGGGAATTGGTTGAATAGAAAGATCTTCCATTGCTTCAATCCCGTCGTCACTATAATCCTGCATTACTTCATCAACGTCATCTTGAAATTTGGTCGGTAGTGGTTCACGATTCAAATTTCTTCTCTCGGCATTAATCCAATCTCGAAATAATACTGATATCTCCAAGTTGTCGGCTGCTAGTGAATGCCTATGTTCTCCAAGTTGAAACCTTGCTGCACTAAAGATGCCTTCCGAAGCTACCGACGACGCTTGCATTGCTAATATATCTCGAGCCATCGGTACTAGTTTTGGAAATCCTTTGCCGCGATTTCTCCACCATTGGAGAATATCTTCAGTAAGTTCTGTATTTTGATTAATATAGGCATCAAAATCATTTCTATTATTGTGAGAAAGTTCAAGATAATCCTGTAAATAATCATCAATATTATTTTCATCAAATCTAACTCTAGAGTTTTCAGGTGCATTTTCACTTGATAAATATATATTAGCATTATATAAATCATACAATTTTCTAGCTTCAATTTTTATGTTATCTTTAACTTGTTGACAACTAGGAATTTCTTCTAATACATCATTAATATCTAAGTTAAAATACATTTTTTCAACCATTCTTGATGCACCTAAATCTTTATACTTAGGGTTTAACAAACATGCAGTTAAATAAATTTGAGGAACAGGAATATAATATTTTTTAAATTTTAGAATCATTTTTTCAATGGTTTGTTGAAATCTTGGTTTATTTTTAAATTTATATAATTTAGAAGAAATCATACAAATAACAGGCAAAACAGTACAAATTGGCACTATAAAGTACAGATATTCTTTTTGTAGTTAAGTAAAAAACTTTTACGAAATCTATAAGTTCATTTATATCACACCAATAATTATCATCTAGTCTATATGTCATATCATAATTATGAGCATTCCAAACCATTTGTAAGGGTATTTGATATCCATAAGCGACTAGAAGCATTTTATATAAAGTATTCCATCTAGTAACCACTGTTTTTGGAATTTTTCTAGGTGGAAGATTATTTTCAAAACAGCGATTTTGAAAATCTTTATGCCTAGACTTAACTTGACATTTAAATATAAAATGACATGCATTTTCAACTTTCGTACATCCGTTATCATAAATATTTACACCATCTCTAACCATCAAATTATATATGTGCACTACACCTAATATGATAATTATCACCATAGAAAGGACAAAGTGTAGGTTTTAAATATTCAACAGCAGCGTTATTACTTGAAGCATTATCTAAGGTTATACTACTTATCTTATCACATATTCCATAACTTTGTAAAATATCTAAAATAGTTTGAGAAATATAACTACCGATATTTTGCATTTGACAACATTTATAACCTAAAATTCTTTTTTGCATATACCAATTTTCATCAATCCAATGTGCAGTAACAGTCAAATAATCGTTACCGTTTACACTACGACCCATATCAGAAGTAATAGCTATTTTACAAGTATTATAATAAAATAAACAACGAAGATATTGAAAATATTGTGCATGATAATCAAATACAACCTTTTTTATTGTATTTCTAGCAAAACCTTTAAAATTTGGATTATATACAATTTGAATATAATGTATAAAACCGGAATTTTCAGCAAAACTAAATGGCAAACCCATAACACATATCATTTTAGCTAATTCTTCAAGATCTTTTTCTCTACTATATGAAAGTGGTAAACTAGAGCCAGAAACATTAGACGGATTCAATTGTATTTGTACCATGTTAGAGCCGCCTACTCCTACAATTTCAGGAAGGGGGGTACCATTTTTTTGGCTTCCGTTACCGCTTTAGCATGCAAAAATTCATTTTTACAACAAGACATTAAATGACTACTCAAATGTCCCGTTCCGCGAGATTTGCCAACAGTTTAATGATTTAATCTATGTTTACATTTATTACAAATAGCTTGCGTTTTATCTTTGTTTTGTGTCATAAATTACCAAACAACTAATTTTTTAACACGTTCTACCTTAGGCCTAGGATGTACTGGGGGAACAGGGGCAGGACAACGAAAGAGCGCGGGACTGGGAGTATTAGTAGCCGTAGGTGACTCAGTTTCATCATCATCATCATCAAAAGTAGGCGTATCAGTATATTATCAATATCATTATCATTATCATTATCACTAGGAAAATCCTCATCAAAATTATCAAAGCGACGTTGTAAATGTTCATGATAAGGATCTAATCCTGAATTACTATCAATATTAAAAATCGTATCATCAACATATGTATAATCATCCATATTTATTCGTAATATAGTAGATTTTTTAGTTTTTGATTTAGAAGAACTACCGGTTTTTGCATTATCAGAGGAAAAAATGTACAGTTATAAATATTTTTTACACGCTCTAATGCAGTTTTTTTTCCCTTTCTTTTTTGAACAATATTTTTACCGAAATCCATATTAAAAAATTAAACGTGAGATTAAATATAATACGAAAAATGTAATGCAAATAATAAATCAGAAAATAAATAAATAATTATTTAAATATTAATGAAACGTAAAATAAAAGTTGGAACGAATGTACCGAACGTCTACTTAGAAAAATAACGTTTATAACCGCCGAAAGCCGAACGTGGAAAGTTGAAAATTGAATTTTGAAGCTCCAAATCTAATTTTCAAAGACCAAGTAAGTCAACATCGGAATTTAAGATATTTATATTATAGAATTAGAGATTACAGAGTAGAGAGTTGAGAGAGTAGAAGACGAATAGATGATTTTGTGATTTAAAAGAATGAAATTTAGGGGTATTTATAAGTAAAAAAATGGGTTAAAGTGTAATTTTTAAAACTTTAGGGTATTAAAAAAGTTTGGGGTGGGGTAGGGCTCCTATTGGCAGAAATTTTACTCAAATAGCCGTTGGGGGCCCACTAGCCGTTACCCAACGGCTATTAACGGATATATTAAAAAAAATAAAAATTAACCGGATCGGACCAGTAATTTCCGGAACCGGGAAATACCGGTAAATACCGATTTTTGTCCCGGTACCTGTCCCGGAACCGGAAAGAACCGGTCCATATCGGTACTAACCGGTACCGAACCGGAACCGAACCGGACCGGGATGGACCGGACCGGTAACCGGTAAATACCGGTTCCGCTGCCACCCTTATCGACGACCATCAATTAAGAGCTATAGTGATGATATAATTATAACGTTAGTCGGCCCACGCTGCTCGGCCATCTTAACCTTGCCATAGTATAGGATCTGAACTGCATAATGGATCCACTAGTAAGTTGTGAGAAGGGTTCACCTAAAAAGTATGACCCTTTTCTACCCATGATGGCTACATGGTTTTAATGGAGACTTGAGTTAATATGAACTCTCCTCCCCATATAGGTTCTCAATACTACTCCCAAAAATATATATATATTGGGTATTATGTTTTGAAAACATACTGATTCTGTGATTTTGAGATTAGTGCTCAAACTTATCTTTTAAAAAGCTCTCTTGGAAATCGTAGTTTCCTTGCTTGTTTAAATGTGAAAACATCTTATTTCTCTTTGGGAATACTTATTCCCCATATACTTTTGAAAAAAGGAATTTCAACTTAACTCTTTGCTCTTTGCTCGTCTTATAGCTTGAGCCTTAAAACAATGTTTAAAATGTTTGTTTAAGACTCTAGAACCTTTAAGAACTTACTTCGACTTGCTTCTTAACTTTTAGACTTGACTCTTAACTTTTTTGACTTTAATCCTAACTTTCCTTTAATTGGATTATGGATTCACGAATTCATGATCTCATGTTTATGGATGATTTCATGATGTTTATATGTACTTTAGAGTGTTGGAATCAACCAAGAAATGTGGTTACATCACTTAGGAACTAGTTCGAAAAGATAGGGGAGAAATGGGAACTCCAGGTGACCCTGGCGCTCTGAGAGGCGCGGGGCGCCAGAGCCTGTCGGACAAACTCTGGTCTGGGGTGCTCTGAGAGGCGCAGCGCGCCAGGGCCTGTTAGACAGAGTCTTCCTTGAGGGGCTCTGGCAGGCGCGGCGCCCCGGGTGTATTAGACGGGACCTCCGACTTTTCTTCTCTGTTTTTCATCTCTAAACCTCCTAATCTTCCATGGATCCCACCCCAAACACTTAGGATCTCTAAATACCTCATTACCAATAGATTATACCCAAAAACAGTCCGGAAACATGAATAAAATCTACTAGGGATACACTACAATTTAATCAATTAGAATTTAACAAATTTTCATCAAGAACTCCCATATTCATCATTCAATATAGTCTAACTTGCGGAACTGAATCAAATTGGGGTGTGGTGGAAGGACCCAACATAGAATGATCTCACATACCTCGATAAGAATCACCCCCGATGAAATCCACGCAACAATATTGACGTTCTTGGACGATTCTTGATTTTCTTCTTCTTTTCTCTTTTTCTCCCAAGCCCTAAGGTAGCATTCTTAATTTTGTTAAAACTGAATTGGCCCTTGGTTTTTACCCATAAATAAACCTTAAAAAGAATTAGCAAATACTAGTATGAAAAGAAAACTTTACCCTTACTAAAATCCAGATTGGACTTTCCTAAGTCTAACAACCCAACTTTCGAAAGGCATATCTCCCTCATACGACATTGGATTTGTTCAAACTCAACAGCGTTGGAAAGAATTTCCCAAGAACTTTCCAACCATATAAAGAACTCGTCCAAACTTCTCCTGAGATAAAAGTTACGACCGATTGAAAATGACCAAACTCACTTTTGAAAGCTGGAAATTTTCCAGATTTCCCTACTTATTCTTAAAAATTGATTATTTTTTGTTTCTTAGCTTATTCTTAGTTAATTACAGTTACGAGATGTTACACAATAAGTGGATAAGAAGGGTATTTTGAAACCAATAGGTGAAAGAAGGGTAATTTGTACAATTTGTAATACCTTAAGGATAGTTTAGGCCTTTTTTCGTTAGTTTATTTTAATTATTAAATTGAATTTTAACAAAAGTATTTACGCGATAATTTTTAAAAACAACATTTGGTTGTTTTAGAACACGTTCAAAACATAATAAACAACAATTAACTATTTGATTAGAAAATAAATTTAAAAAAATCACTAAAACATGTAACAGAAAAAAAGAAGAGGAAATACTAAACACTAATAAAGAAATAGCTTAAAATCTGTAGGTAAATTGTTTTAAAAAAACAAAAATTATATAAATTATCTCCTAAGATATCTCACCCACTTACTTAAGTATTTTAATCTCTTAAAATTCAAGTATAAGCCAAAAGTGCTACGTATTAATTCAAAGTTTTAAGTTTATATAAAAATGACTTTAAATATTTCAAATGTCTATTTTGTAAAAAAAAAAACATCTTATCAACAGAATGATTTTCGGTTTATCATTTCTTAAAAAGGATAAAATTAAAATATTATAAATCCATATTTTACAAATAAAGCCACAGGTCTCATCAAAATAACTAACAATTTTTTTGGTTTGAATTTTTTTAAAAATAAAACTACCTCTAGAAAACATAATTTAATTTGATAAATAATTATGTTAAAATTTGTCAAATAAAATTGTCAAAACACAAAATTGATAGTTATAATTATTTTAATAATTTGGATATTTTCTCAGAAAATAAAATAATCAATTAAAAAAACACTAATAAATGTCTTATTTTAAAAAATAAATTACCGATAAATATTTTTCAATTATAATAACGTTGTATCTAAATCTAATATATAATAATTGATATTATTGCTTTCAATTTTTCTAAATTAGAATTGATTTGAATTTATAACTTCTAAACTTTGTCTATGTTGATACTTATGAATTCTAAACTTTATTAAAATAACATATTTAATTGTTTATATAAAACTAGTTTAAAAATTTTAAATCCTAATATTACATGTCACTATTGGGTTATATTTAAAGAAGAATAAAATACACCACACTTTTAAAAGTCTAAATAAATCTAAAAGTACATAAATAAGAGAAGAAATTTATAGTAATGAAAGAACTTGAAGATGATCCATCTTTTTATTTTTCAATTTTTTCTTTTTACAAAAAATAAATTAGTTTGATAAGTATTGTATGTGGGATGTAATAATTCGATCATAGTATTATCTTTTTTTAATTGATCATTGAAACTTCTTTTTTTGTGCATTTTTATTTTATGAAAAGATATTTAATTAAATAGAGGTGATCTTATTTTGAAAGATTGAACGAGAGAGGAGTATGCTAAAGTGATGGCAACATACTTTGTAAATTATAAATTTAGATATTAGCTAAAAGTAGTATAAATATTTTTAATACTAAGTTTATATTGATCTATGAATTTAAATTTTAATTATACAACAAATATCAATTCAGCACATGCCACATATGCTATTAATCTTCAATATACTAGAAGAAGAAAAAATAGTTATAATAATGTTCAAGGTTTTTAAAGAATATACCCATATTTCACATAAATTATGCTAAAATTTTGTTAGCATGAAATGTATATTATAAAACCAAAACATTATATATGATTATACATGCACTTTTGTTACTCAATAATAATTTGTGCTAATTATTTTTAAGTTTAAAAGTATTATATTTTAAATATTCACACGACGCGCGGGTACGTATACTAGTATTCTTAATTAGCAAGAAAGTTAGTATCATAAAATATGTAAATAGATTATTAATTAGTCCTAGTCAACATTCTTGTAAATTGTTGAGATTCCAAATCTCACTCTTAAAAATCTATTAGAATCATATTCTTAATTATCAAGAAAATCAGTATCATAAAATATGTAAATAGAATACTAATTAGCCCGGATCTATCTAGTCAACATTCAGTAAATTATTGAGATTTCAAATCTACCACCCTTAAAAATCTATTAGAATCATATTCTTAATCAGCAAAAATATCATTATCATAAAATATGTAAATAAAGTGTTACTCCCTCTAGTCCACATTCATTGATTTTTTGAGATTCCAAATCTACGATCTTAAAAAATCTACCAAATCATAATATTAAAAAGAAAATCCGTATCATAAAAGAATATGCAAATAAATTGTAACTCCCTCTAGTCCCCATTCAGTAAATTGTTGGAATCTCAAATCTATTACTCTAAAAAAATCTATCAAATTTCTTAGCAAGAAAATCATTATCATAAAATATGTAAGTAGATTATCAATTCGTCTAGTTCACATTCGGTGAATTGTTGAGATCTTTTTCATAGTCCAAAATAAGTGAATATCTCATAGTTCAAGAGAATTTTTGAGACTTTTTTGCATAATTACCCTTCTTATTAATGGGGTTCTTAGCTACTTGTCATTTTATAGGACAATAACTTGAAAATAATAAAAAGGATAATTGTGGAGAGTAGTCTTTAATTTATATCATTAAATTTTTTTTTGGAAGGGTATGTCACTATCCCTAACAATTAACTTAATATGAACAAGAAGAGGTATTTTATTGGTTTGTCTTGATCAAATTACATAACATTTATTTTTTTTTTAGAAAAAACAATGTATGTAATTGTCCTTTCTATGTAATTGTGTAACGACCTGTTTAGTCGTTTTAAGCAGCAGATTTTATTTCTGGAAAAACTGTGTGAGTCGACGGAACCCACGACGGACCGTCATGGGAACGACGGGCCGTCGAGGGGGGTCTCGTTCCAAAAGACTTAGACTTCTGAAATTTGGGTACTGAAATCGACTCTCTGAACTTGGCGACG
>NC_028643.1:33948863-33965299 GCF_001406875.1 Solanum pennellii
TAGATGTTCTTGTGGTGATGACTTCCAGATTTTGGGGAAATAATAGATGTTGAATTTTAGAAGTTATTGAATTGTCTTTTATTAATGAGTTTAAGTCTTCCGCATTGCTTTATGTTGATATTAAATTGAAATGTTAAGGTTTAGATTGGTTGGTTCGCTCACATAGGAGGGTAAATGTGGGTGCCAGTCGCGGCTCGGTTTTGGGTCGTGACAAATTGTAAGTAAACATAATGTGATATATTATTTAAACATAATTATATTGCGTTAAATTAAATTTAGACCTGATTAATTTGTAAGAATTTTTAACTTTTTAGGCAAATAATTTACTAGCAAACAATAGATAAACTTATAAGAACAAGAGGTTACAACACTATTTTTAGAATATAAAATAATAATGTGTCGTCACTTATCATACATGAAAAATAAATAACAAATAAGTAATTTTGGAGAGAAAACTTTCTGTATAAACAAATTTGCCCAAAGCTATATAAAATTGTGGCTATAATCCAAATGGTTCTTTCCATGTCATAAATACAATTCTGCAGCTTTAGGTGCATAATGATCATTGACAATCTATATTTAGGTATCACTAAATAAATTTATATAACTTGTACAATAAATAAATTATGCTAAAATTTCTAGACACCATAGCCTTTTAATTAGCTATAACATAATAAATGTCCGCCTTCTTAGTAGAAATGTAATGACCCATATCGTCATTTAAAGTATGTGGACCTCTTTATCTCTTATATAGCCCTTCTCGCAATATTATATTGTGATTATTGACTAACGGATATGGATGACATGATTTCTGAGGTGATGGATATACATTTCGGAGAAAAATATCTAATTCTAGGATTTGAAAATTACAAATTTAATGAAGGTCAACATTTTTTATTTATGATCTTGAAATTGAGTTTTTACACGTCCACTAATTTAGACTGGAGGGTTATTTATGAATTAATTAGCAGCAATCTCAAGCTAAGGAATGACTATTAGATCTTTATTAATAGCTCGTCTCCAATTAGCTACTCTCTTTTATACAGATAAATTAAAAAAAATTTAAGTATTAACATAATAATTTAAATACTCTTGAAAATATTACACGAATAATCTTACAAATCATTCTATAAATTAAATCACTACATACGAAAATTAATCATAAAAATAAATAAATATAAAAATTATATTGATAAATATGTGTACATAACAAGGATAGTTGACTCCAAAAAAAAACAACAAGGATAGTTGGTCTAGAAAAGATAATTTTCTGTTTTTGCTTCTGTTTTTTAAGAAGTAAAAAAATTTAGTTTCTTCTTAACACCCGAAAAATTACTTTTCCTCCTATTTAACAGCAGTTCCACTAACTGACGAAATACCTTTTGTTTTTAAAAAAAAACAAAAAACTATTTTTTTTCAAAGTGTATGTTCTGGCCTCCCCAAAAGAAGGTCACAATGAAATAAGAATTTGTTTGGCATTGCTATTAGGAGGACAAAAACACTTATTTTGAGAAATTTTATTTTTTTGAAAAATTAAGTTGTTTGGCCGATCAGTAAAATAACTTTAAAGCTAAAAATTTCTATTTTTTACACAAAATGCATAAATAGTTTTTGAAGACCATAAATATTTTTCATATATACATATTTATCAATATATTGCTTATATTTAATTGTTTTGATGAACTTTTATCAGTAGTAAATTAATTTGAAGAATATTTTTTAAAACTTGTATTGCTTGATATATTTAATTAAATTTAAATTATCATGTTAATTTAATATCAATAGTTAATTTATTTTTTAAATTTATATATTTATGACATTTGTTAAAATTTTGAATACGTACACTTTAATTTGATATGAATAGAAAATTTAAACTTTTTACAATATTATATTAGTCAAATACAGAACATTCTTTTCAAAAGCATTTTCCAAATAAATTAATTAAACATAAAAAAAATTCCAATATTGCTTTTCTGAAGAATTTTATTTTTTAAAATGCTTCTTAAATAAAAAGGTTTTAACAGCAACGCGGAACATTCTCTAAACATCTTTCGTATGAAATGCATATGAACCTGAAAAGCACAAATTAATGTATTGCCTTATGACCCATTTTTTAGTCTCCTTGAGGATTCCCACACTTTGTATAGTTACTTAATGTATTTATGTCATAGTTTTTGTTCCCCTTATATAATTTTTTTTTCTTACCTACGCTCACTTTAATTTGATATAAGCACATTCATCAAGCAAAAGATTTATATATTGTATCTTATTGAGATAATCGTAGTAAGAAGGAGTTCTCACATGAAGAAAAATAAAAGAAAACAAGTTTATAATTTATAAGCGTTCTGAGAAGATCGTGTTCTCCAAAATATAAAAAAAACTGTTATGTAAGAAAGCAAGAAATCTTTATATTCTATGCGGAATTGAAATTACTGTAATTATTTTTTTTCAATAGAATTAAGTATACCATTTATATCTTGTAAATCAGATGGTGAATCTATTATCCATCAGTTTTTGGAGGCGAAATTATCAAATGGCTATTCCTCGGGGGATGACAATTGAAAGAATTTATGATCACAAAAGCATGAGTTTTCAAATAGATATTGTCTCTTCTCCTATTTTTGTTATCACAATTTTTTTGTTTGACATTTTACAATTTAGGAACACTGAATTGATTGTTGCGCTTCCAAAAGTTGATGGACAAGCAATCTAACATATTATTTATCAAATAAAATGGTTCACATACAACTGAAGAAATAATAACAACAAATTCAATTCCACACAAAATAAAAAATTTATTGCTTTCTTACATAAAACATTTTGCATTTTAGAGAACGTAGTCTACTCAGAACACTTATATGTTATGAATTTTCTTTCACTTCTTTTTTATTGCATTTAAGATCCTTTTTGGACGTGAATATCATCATAAAATGTACGCTACATAATTCTTATTGAATGAGTGTTTGACTTTAGGATTGTCTCAAAAAGTTTGGGGCTTAAAGTCAAACTTGAGAGAAAAATCTAAATTTTATGGTTGACATATAAAAATTAAAATAAATTACCAACGACACCAAATTTTATCATTTTCGATGTCATATGAGGACATATGCCTTTTGGAAGTTTGGTTGTTGGAATGAGGAAAATCCAATCCGGATTTTGGTAAGGGTAAAGTAGTCTTTTCACCTTACTATTTTCTAATTTGTTTTAAGGGTTTAATTGGGGTAAAACCAAGTTTTAATTCATATTAGAAAAATACTTTTCATGCATAAGGTTGGGAGAAAACAGAAGAGAGGAAGAAAAAGGGAGAAAGAACAAGATTTGACCAAGAATGCCAAGAGATTCTAGTGGAATTTGTCGAGGGTGATCCCTAATAAGGTATATGAGATCTTTCTTGTTGGGTTTGTTCACCCACACACCAACATGTTTGATTCAACAAGTTTTGAATAAATTGATTGATGAATATTGAAGTTCTTAATGAACTATTGTTGAATTTCTGTTGGTTGGGTTGTAGCATATCTTTAGTTGTTTTCATTTGTGTTTCCGGGCTGTTTTACGAGTCTAAACTATTAAGTATTGAGGTATTTATTGATTCTAAGTGTTTGTGGGTGAGATCCATGGAAATTTAGACGATTTAGAGATAAAAGACGGAGAATAAAAGTTGGCAGTCCTGTCTGATAAGCCCTGAGGCACCGCGCCTACCAGAGACCTCAGGGCAGGCTTTGTCTGAGACGCCCTGGCGCGCCCCGCCAGCTAGAGCGCCTTATAGAAGAGTCTGTCCGACAAGCGCTGGCGCTCCACACCTCTCAGCGCCAAGCTCTCCTGGAGCCCCTATTCCTTCCCAATCCTTTCGTACTAGTTTCCTAAGTGATGTACCCATGTTCCTTGGTTGATTCCAATACTCTAAGGTACATATAAACATCATAAAATTATTAATAAACATGAAATCATGAACCTTGAATCCATGATCTAATTCAATGAAAGTTAGGATCAAAGTCAACTAAGTTAAGGAGTTAAGTGTAAAGCTATGAAGTAAGTAAAGTAAAGTTTCTTAAAGCTTCCAAGAGTTCTTATTTAAATGTCTTAACTTCATTTAAGGCTCAAGTTTTGAGTTAAAGAAAGAGTAAAAGTTGAAGTCTTTCCTTCAAAGAAGTATAAGGGACTATGTATTCCCTAAAGAGTTGATCAAGATCAAAAGTTTCAAGTTAAGTAAAGAGTAAAGAGTTGAGTTCATTTTTTTTAAAGATATAAGGGAACTATGTATTTCCTAGACAATTTATAAATGTTCTTACATTTAAGTTAAGATGGAACTAAGACTTCCCAAAAGAGATTTGAACAAGAAAGGGGAATATTGATTCCAAAGGAGCTTTTGTAAAGCTAAAGTATTGAGCAAATTATCTCAACCCAAAGAAAGAAAGTTATTCTAAAAGTATGAGCTAAAGTATATTTTGAGAGTACTATTCAGCACCGATGTGGGATAAGATTTCATATTAACTCAAGTCCCCATGTAAACTATGTAGCCATCATGGGTGTTAACGGGTCATACTTTTTAGATGATCATGTAAGTTAAGCTAGTGGATCCACTAAGTTAAGTAAGGTCATATATCGATGGCAAGGTATAGGATGGTCCTTGACAGTGTAAGGTAAAACATTGTACCATCACTTAGGATCATAGTGATGGTTGTCGGTTTATGTACCGAGATATCCGAGTACAGTTAAAAATTTAAAACAAAGTATTTTGTATGATTTGATGTGTTTTTTGATGATGCAGAAAGAGTTAGGCAGAGAAGAAAAGAATTAGAAAATCACGGCCATCTTGATAGTCCGTGGTCCACTTCACGGACCATGAAAGTGACCGTGAATTGTGATGGCAGTAGCTAGATTTCGAAGACCCACATTTGAGAGAGTTAAAGTGAAGACTACGGAAAACTTCACGGACCGTGATCACTTTGACGGTCCGTGGTCCAGCTCGTGAACAAGATCTCAGAGAGAAGTGTAATTGCCCAAAGTTTGAGAAAGTTAAAGTAAATACCACGGACGTCTTCACGGACCATATTCTCTTTGACGTTCGTGGTTCAGTTCTTGAACAAGATTCCAGAGAGTAGTATAGTTTTCAAAGTTTAAGGAAGTTGAAGTGAAGACCACGGACGTCTTTATGGACTGTAATCACTTTGATGATCCGTGGTTCAGTTCGTGAACAAGATTCCAAAGGGCAACTAAAAGTCCAATTTTTTTATATTTGAAGGCAAGACCACAGAAAACTTCACGGACCGTTGCCTCCCTTATGGTCCGTGAGCCTGTTCGTCAAGCAAAGTCCAGAAGCTGCTAAGAAGATTCAATCTTAGGACACGCTAAGGGAAGACTATGGAAGGCTTCACTGACCGTGAAGTCTTTCACAGGACGTGATGGTGGTCGTGAAGGGGGTCGACAATACAATCCTAATTCTATTATGTTTCTTTTTAAAAAAAATTATTTTTGTTATTTAGGTAGTTTTTCAGAGGATAGTGATTCATTCAACGTTTTACGAAAGGAGGTACGGTAGAACTTGGGATTTTAGTGTCATTCTAGTTCTTGAGTCACTTGGCAACAAGAGGAAGTTTGACTTTTAGATTATCACAGTGGTTCTTGAAGTGCAATTTACTTTCGTAACTATACAAAATTATGTTCTCAATTATTGTTAGTTGTTATATATGTGGAATGTTGAGGCACTAAACGTTTAAATCAGGTGTGTGGGATGTATGATGATACTGTGAATCTGATTTTGTATAACGAGCGTAAAGCAATTGTTGTTTGCATGTTTTAGATTAAAGTTTTGATGATAACTTGGTCTAATGAGTGCACTCTTTAGACTAGCCTGAATCAGGTGGTTGTTCGAGAGAAAAACACTTGTTACGAGAAAGCAAAGATTTGTTTACAACATTGAAGTTAAGTTAGAGTTCAAGTGAAGATAACTTTATCTTCATAACCATTGAAGCGAGTTCTTAATGCAAGGATAATTTGTAGTTTGAGAGAATATAAATGATTATTGTCTAATAATGCTGAGAAGCATTAGATAAATTCTATTCGCTAAGCTTTGTGAAGTTATAATATCTTGAATCTCAGATTGCAGAAGAGTTTCACAGTTGTTGTCATAGTGAACACTAACCTGGTTACTCTTAATCAACTGAACAACCCATATCTAGTTGTCATTTATACAATAGATTTGAAATCTTGATTTTAAATTTAGAAATTGGCACTTGCTATTCATACCCAAATTTTACTTTTTGTCTGAATTCATTAAGAGATAGTAACAACAATCAGATTAGAGCGACAGTAAAATATTATCTGTAAAGAAATTCTATGTGGGAACGATCTCAATTCCAGTTAAATTCTCTAAATTGACAGTGACCTTTTACACTTTTATTTGAAGTGTAAGTTTGGACGTATCATTGGTTAAGAGAATCTCCTACAGAAGTTAATGTATTTTTTGCACATAGAAGTTATTTGTATTTTCATATACATCAGTTTACTTGTATTTTTATAAACATGTCATGGTTAATTGTATCTTTCATACAATAAGAGTTTCGGCATGTTTCAGATAGTTTTCTTTATATTTCTCATTACTTTTAAATTGCATTATAATGAAATGAGTAGTTAATCATGAGTTAAATAGAGCCAACGTAAGTATTCTTCCTCACTCCTTTCAAGTCTAAGTGTGGTTTTACAATTACAACTCGCATAATTGTACATATAATGTACTGATGCGAGTTGACCTGCATCATTTTATGATGTAGATACAGGTAACCAGGATTAGCACGCAGCGCTTCGTTGATCTAATTTGAGCATCTAGAGTCAGTAGTGAACCTCCTTACTTTCGAAGGACTCTTTTATTGCTTTCCGTATTTATTTTATAGAATGTTGTAGGGTTTGTCCCAACATTCATCTTAATACCAATAGAGGCTTCATAGAAAGAAAGATAGTCAGACAGTCCGGTTTTTGGTATCTTTTTTATCTTATATGTCAGATGTTTTATCTTTGAGACTTAAGTGCCATTTTGGCCAAGATAATAAATTAAAGTATTTGTCATGAGAATGTTCCCAGCTTTATGATTGAGTTAAGTTAAGTCTTCCGCTGAGTAAAGTAAGCTAGGCCAAGGATTCGCTCAAGGCCAGCGATTGTAGTTGGGTGCGGGCCACGTACAAGGTGTAGGCTCTATGCATGACAAACTTAGTATCATAGCACAAAGTCCAAGACTCCTAGGGAGTCTATGAAGCAGTGTCTATACTGGAGTGAAGTGTGCAACATCTATGATTAGGAGGCTACCACATTTACGAATTTATCACCTTTTTCATATTCCTTTCGTGCATTAGAATTCATTTCTGAAAGTCTTTCTCTAATTCATGCTTATGCGTATTTTAGATTAACATGTCTCCACGAAGAGCAGCAAGAGGTCGTCCAGCCATAAGGAATGTCGAAGAGCTAGAGGTACCTAATGCATCGTATGTGCAACCTCAAGGAGAATTCACCAATGCTGAATTCCGTGAGGCTATCCGGATGTTAAGACAAGTGGTGAATAATCAAGTCAGGCAACAAGAGGGAGATCGACAAGATGGGGCTAACACTTCGAGAATCCGGAATTCTTGAGGATGAATCCCCATGTTTTTTTGGTTCAAACAATACTGAGGATCCGAAAAAATTTATGGAAGAGTTGAAGAAGGTGTTTGAGGTGATGCATGTAGTTGATATGTTGAACTAGCCGCATATCAACTGAAGAATGTGGCTAGGGCTTGGTTCGATCAGTTGAAATGGAACAAAGATGAGAATGCACCAATACAAGTTGGCTTGCTTTAAAGAAGCCTTCTTAGGGCATTTCTTTTCCCGAGAACTAAAGAAAGCAAAGGTATTAGAGTTCATTACTCTGAAACAAGACTCATTGAGTGTTCATGAGTATGGGTTAAAGTTCACCCAACTGTCTCGCTATGCTCTGGAGATGGTTAAGGATACGAGGAGCAGAATGGGATTGTTTGTTACTGGTTTGGTCGTGCTTCAAGCAAAGAAGATAGGGTTGCAATATTGATTTGAGACATGGACATTTCAAGATTAATGGTCTATTTGCAGCAGGTAGGGGAAGAGAAGATGAGGGACAGAGACGAGCACCGGAACAAGAATACAAAGAATGGGAATGAGTCTGGTCAACAGAAGGGTGGTTCAAGTCGATCACAATTTCAGAAACCAAAGGGGCATGCACCATCATCTGCTAGTGCACCTTCGTCCAGAAATAAAGGTGATAATAATGACCAAAATTTGCAGAACTTCAAGGCTCGACCATCCCAGTCCCAAGGTAGTGTGGCACAAGGAGGTAGTTGGGCTCCTACATGTGGTAGGTGTGGTAGAACCCATCCCGGTAAATGTCATGATAGGCAGATAGGTTGTTCAAGTGTGGTCAAGAGGGTCATTTGATGAGAGAGTGACCTAATAATAAGCAAGGTCGTGGAAATGCGAGAAAAAAGGCTCTATCTTCATCAGTTGCTCCACTAGACAGGGCTGCACCTAGAGGATCCACTTCTGGCACTGGCGGAGGGGCAAACCGTCTCTATGCAATCACTAGCCGCCAAGAGCAAGAGAACTCTCCAGATATTGTCATGGGTATGATCAAAGTATTTACTTTTGATGTTTATGCTTTATTTGACCCAGGAGAAAGTTTATCTTTTGTAACTCCTTATGTTGCAAATAAGTTTGAGATTCTTCCTGAAAAACTTTGTGAACCCTTCTGTGTTTCTACACCTGTTGGGGAGTTTATTCTAGCGGAAAAAGACTTCGTGATTGTCCTATTTCCATCAATCACAAGAACATCATGGCTGATCTAGTAGAGTTAGACATGGCAGATTTTGATGTCATTCTTGGTATGAACTGTCTTCATGCCTGTTATGTGTCAATAGATTGTAGAAATTGAGTTGTCAAGTTCCAGATTTCTAATGAGCCAGTCATAGAGTGGAGTAGTAGTGCAGCAATACCTAAGGGCCATTTTTTTTCGTACCTTAAGGAGAGGAAGTTAGTTTTAAAGGGGTGTATCTATCACTTGGTCTGAGTTAATGACTCAAGTGCTGATGTACGTTCCCTTTAGTCAGTTCCTATAGTAAAAGAGTTTTCAGAAGTTTTTCCTGATGATTGACCCAGAGTTCCTCCTGAAAGAGAGATAAACTTCAGCATAGATATCATTCAAGATACTCGTCCTATCTCTATCCTGCCATATAGAATGTCACTAGCAAAGTTAAAGAGCTGAAAGAAAAATTGAAAATTTTGTTAGACAAAGGCTTTATTCAATCAAGTATCTCACCTTGGGGCGCTCCGGTCTTGTTTGTAAGAAAGAAAGATGGTTCCCTTAGGACTATCGTCAATTGAATAAGGTGACCATCAAGAATAAGTATCCTCTTCCAATGATAGATGATCTTTTCGACCAACTTCAGGGTCCTTCATACTTCTTGAAAATTGATCTCAGATCAGGCTACCATCAGTTGAAGGTTACGGAATATGATATTCCAAACAAAGCTTTTAGAACCATACATGGGCATTATGATTTTTGGGTTATGTACTTTGTTTTGACAAATGCACCTGCAACATGAATGGATCTTATGAACAAAGTCTTCAAACCTTATTTAGATCTATTTGTCATCGTCTTCATTGATGACATAATGATTAATTCAAGGAATGCAGAAGATCATGCTAGTCACCTCAGGATAGTTTTGTAGACTTTCAGAGATAAGGAGTTATATGCCAAGTTCACCAAGTGTGAGTTTTGGCTTAATTTTGTGGCATTCTTGGTCCACATAGTTTTCAGTGATGAGATTCGAATTGACACCCAAAAGATAGAAGTAGTTCAGATTTGGCCTAGACCCACATCTCCAACATATATATGGAGTTTCTTGCGTTTGGATGGCTATTATAGGAGATCTTTTGAAGGGTTTTCATATATATCGGCTCTTTTGACCAAGCTAACTTAGAAGACAGTCAAGTTTTAATGGTCTGAAGCTTGTGAGAAAAGCTTTCAGGAATTTAAAAAGAGATTGGTTGTCGCTCTGGTGTTGACCTTACCGGAGGGTACTTAAGGTTTTGTGGTGTATTATGATGCATCAAGAGTTGTTTTGGGCTGTGTGTTAATGCAGAATGACAAGGTTATAGCTTATGCCTCCAACAGTTGAAGGTTCATGAGAAGAACTATCCAGCTCATGACTTAGAATTGGCTGTTGTAGTTTTTGCCTTGAAGATATGGCATCACTACTTATATGGTTTTCATGTAGACATATTCACTGACCACAAGAGCCTCCAATATGTGTTCACTCAGAAGAAGCTAAATCTCAAACAAAGGAGGTGGTTAGAATCACTCAAGGATTATGACATGAGTATTCTTTACCACGCAGGTAAGGCTTATGTGGTTGCTGATTCCTTAAGCAGATTATCAATAGGTAGTACCTCCCATGTTAAAGAAGAAAAATAGAGTTAGCTAAAGATGTGCATGGACTTGCACGCCTGGGAGTTAGACTTATGGATTCCACAGAAGAAGGAATAGTAATGACCAATGGGGCTGAGTCATCATTAGTGTCAGAGGTGAAAGAGAAACAAGACCAAGATCCCATTTTGCTTGACTTGAAGGCAAATGTTCATGGCCAAAGAGTATTATCTTTTGAACAAGGGGGAGATGGTGTGCTGCAGTATCAACGTAGGTTGTGTGTACCTACCTAGGGGGGATGGACTCCAAGAGAGGATCCTGAAGGAGGCTCATAACTTCATATATTCCATTCATTTAGGCTCCACATAAATGTACCGCGATTTGATAGAGGTATATTGGTGGGATGGAATGAAGAAAGTCATTGTTGAGTTTATTGCCAAGTGGCCAAATCGCCAGCAAGTTAAAGTGGAAAACCAAAGCCATGGAAGGTTGGATCAGAATATATAACATCCGGAATGGAAGTGGGAGATGATTAATATGTACTTCATCACATGCTTGCTAAGGTCTCGCATACATCATGATTCTATTTGGTAATTATTGATAGAATGAAAAAATTAGCCCACTTTTTTCCTGGTAAAGACTACCGATTCAGCCGAGGATTATGCTAAGTTATACTGAAAAGAAGTAGTAAGACTTCATGGAGTTCCGGTCTCCATTATTTCAGATAGAGGTGCACAATTCACTGCACAATTCTGGAAATCTTTCCAGAAGGGTTTAGGTTCAAAGGTGAACTTAAGCACTGGTTTTCATCCTCAGATAGATGGACAAGCAGAGAGTACTATCAAAACTTTGGAAGACACGTTGAGAGCTTGTGTTATTGATTTCATAGGGAATTAAGATGATCATATACCTCTTATTGAGTTCTCTTACAATAACAATTACCATTCGAGCATCCAAATGGATCCATATGAAGCTCTTTATGGGAGAAGATGCAGATCTCCTATTGGTTTGTTTGAAGTTGGTGAAGCAGGGTTGATATGACCATATCTAGTTCACCGAGCTATGGAATAGGTGAAAGTGATGCAAGAGAGATTGAAAACAACCTAGTCTCCAAAAGTCCTCTACAGATGATAGGAAAAGGCCATTAGAGTTTGAAGTAGATGACCGGGTATATCTTATGGTTTCACCCATGAAGGGTCTTATGAGGTTTGGTAAAAAGGATAAACTTAGTCCCCGATACATTGGTCCTTAATGCATCTCGAAAAGAGTTGGCAATGTAGCCTATGAGTTGGAGCTACCCCAAAAGTTAGCAGCGGTTCATCTGATATCCATGTTTCTATGTTGAAGAAGTGTGTGCGTGATCCTTTATTGATTGTACCAACTGAGAATGTTGGAATTAATGATACCTTATCCTACGAGGAAATTATGTTCCAGATTTTAGATCGTCAAGTTCACAAGTTGAGAACTAAGGAAGTTTCATCAGTCAAGGTCCTTTGGAGGAACCAATTCGTTAAAGAAATGACTTGGGAAGCTGAGGAGGATATGAAGAAGAGATATCCACATCTCTTTGAATTCGGAGAGAATGAAGATCAAGGTACTAGATTCTCTTCTTAGAAATTTATAATACTATGTGTAAGCATGGTATTACTTGCTTTTGTTGTTGAGTGCTGAAATGATGTTACTACCCTTAGCTTAGTGAAAGAGTTCTCATTCAAGGACGAAAGTCACAAGGGGGAGATATTGTAATATCTCCTAATCCCAAATAGCTCGGATTAAATCAAGAAACTAAGACTAGTTATTTTTGAAAAGAATAGAAAAATATGGAAAATTTCCTAAGTTTAAAAAGTGAGTTTTGATCATTTTCAAACGGTCATAACTTCTAGATCAGGAGGATTTGGGGGAAGTTCTTTATATGGATGGAAATTCCTTGGTAATCCCAAGTTTTCTCATTTTCGATATCATTTGAGGGAGATATGCCTTTCGAAAGTTAAGTTGTTGGACTGAGGAAAGTACAATTCGGATATTGGTAAGGGTAAGTAGTCTTTTCACTTTACTATTTCCTAATTTGTTTTAAGGGTTTAATTGGGGTAAAACCAAGTTTTAGTTCAGATTAGACAAATATTTTTCACGCTTAGGGTTTTGGAGAAAATAGAAGAGAAGACGAAGAAGGGAGAAAGATCAAGATTTCACTAAGAACGCCAAGAGATTCTAGTGCAATTCGTTGGGGGTGATCCCTAATCAGGTATGTGAGATATTTTTGTGTTGGGTTCGTTCACCCACACGCCAACATGTTTAATTCAGCAAGTTTCGAATAGTGAAGTTCTTGATGAACTATTGTTGAATTTTTGTTGGTTGAGTTGTATCGTACCTTTAGTTGTTTTGATTTGTGTTTATGGATGTTTTATGAGTCTAAACTGTATTGAGGTATTTAGTTATCATAAGTGCTTGTGGGTGAGATCCATTGATGTTTAGAAGGTTTAGAGATGAAAAACGGAGAAGAGTAGTCGAAAGTCCCGTCCAATAAGCCTTAGGGTGCCACTCCTGCCAGAGCCCGTCAGGCAAGCTCTGTCTGACAGGACCTGGCGTGCCGCGTCAGCCAGAGTGCCTCAGACCATACTCTGTCCGACAGGCTCTGGTGCTTCGCGCCTCTTAGAGCGCCAAGGTCACCTGGAGCCTCTATTCCTTCCATATCCTTTAGTACTAGTTCCTAAGTGATGTACCCACGATCCTTGGTTGATTGCAACACTCTAAGATACATCTAAATACCATGAAATCATCCATAAACATGAAATAATTAACCTTGAATCATAATTCGATTAAAGTAATGTTAGGATCAAAGTCAAGTAAGTTAAAGGAGTCAGGTGTAAAGCTATGAAGTAAGTAAAGTAAAGTTTCTTAAATCTTCCAAGAGTCTTATTTAAACGTTTTAACATTGTCTTAAGGCTCAAGTTTCGAGTTAAAGAAAGAATAAAAGTTGAAGTCTTTCCTCCAAAGAAGTATGAGGGACTAAGTATTCCCTAGAGAGTAGATCAAGATCAAAAGTTTCAGGTTAAGTAAAGAGTAAAGAGTTGAGTTCATTTTCTCAAAGGATATAAGGGAACTAAGTATTCCCTAGAAAGTTTATAAATGTTTTTACATTTAAGTTAAGAGGGAACTAAGACTTCCCAAAAGAGATTTGAACAAGAAAGGGGAACATTGATTCCAAAAGAGCTTTTGTAAAGCTAAAGTGTTGAGCAAATTATCTCAACCCAAAGAAAGGAAGTTATTCTAAAAGTACGAGCTAAACCATATTTTGAGAGTAGTATTGAGCACCGATATGGGGATAAAAGTTCATATTAACTCAAATCCCCATGTAAACCATGTAATCATCATGGGTGTTAACGGGCCATACCTTTTAGATGATCATGTAAGTTAAGCTAGTTGATCCACTACGTTAAGTAATGTCTTATACTGATGGCAAGGTATAGGATAGTCCTTGGCAGCGTAAGGTAAAACGTTGTACCATCACTTAGGCTCATAGTGTTAGTTGTCGTTTAAAAGAATCTCCCACAAAAGTTAATGTATTTTTTGCACACAAAAGTTATGTGCATTATCATATACATCAGTTTACTTGTATTTTTATATACATGTCATAGTTAACTGTATCTTTCATACAATTAGAGTTTCGACATGTTTCAGACAATTTTGTTTATATTTCTCATTACTTTTAAATTGAATTATAATGAAATGAGTAGTTAATCATGAGTTGATGAGAGCCTAGGTAAGTGTTCTTCCTTACTCCTTGCCGCGCCCCATTTTCTCGTAAAAATGGGTTTTGTGCACGACCTAACAACTCTTTTGTGATTTTGAGTTTGGAGTCGCCACCTAACGAATTAAGGCGCGTTAGGGCACCTATCTAACCTAACTAAGTCTAGCTAAGGTCAAGGAGCCAGAGATCAGGGTAAGAGTTCAAGTTACCTCGAGGGGAAGGTGTTAGGTATCCCTCGAGGTCCACAAATGTGGGTCCCGGCCGTATCTCATGAAATCTATGTGGGGGTTACAAGTAGCAATTAAGGTCACTTCATTTATTAGTTTATTTAAGTAGCATGCTTACTAGGTGATAAGAAATATATAATAAATGAGACCATTTTATTATTTTGACCAATTAATTAATAAAGGCTAGGTGATAGAAAATATTAACAATTAAAATCATTTTATATAAATCTAACATGTGAGACTAGGTGATATAGCAACAAGTTGAATCAAATAGCTTATTATTATCTTAATTAATATTTAAACTTGCGAGATTAACTGATAACAATAAAATAGATATACTAAACAATTAAAAAAGAGATAAGCGAGAGGATAGAAAAGAGACAAATAAATAAGCAAACAATTTATTATTTTTATTTTAATCTACCCCAAATAAATATAATTAAAAACAAACAAGTAAAGGGATAAAAGGGAAAGGAGACTCTAAGAGACTTTTTTGGATCAGCACTCGACTTTTTTTTATTTTCTGATAGGCTGTCGCATAGGGACAGACAAAACCAAAGTTTGTCTTTCAAGCCTGGGTCGATGTCATCATCTCCGTATGGCCAACTACCCCTACTCAACCACCGCATTCATTTCGTACCTAATAGGTGCCTAATCATCCCAACTTGATTGTCCAAGAGGCATTGGCCTCTTAAAGGGTGGGTTTAAACAAAATAGAATATAAGGCCCTCCCAGACAACAAGTCAAACAAACAAGACAGACAGGACGGTCATTTTAGTCATACAAGTCTTAATTTGGCGTCTAAATTTTAATTATACATTCTTACAAATAACACATAATTGTGAAAGGTCTCATGCTAAGTGTGTGAGCATACAAAGTTATAATAACAAAACAAATATTAATTATGGGGGAAAAAATATGACGGATGTAGATTTTAGTGTTCAACTAATTTTAAAATGAGCAATGATTAGTGACATAATAGATTTTATTTTATTTCCAAGTAGCAATGGATGTGATGCACATATTTTTTAAAACAATAGAAAGATTTAATCATTAATGCAAGGATATAACTTAAGGAAAAAAAATTTATTATTTATTTAGACAGAAAATTTATTTTAAGAACAACAATAGATTTCATATTAATGCAAAAAATTATTCTTAGTGACTAGTTTGTTTTAATGTAGAAAATTGTTTTTACATTTTTATTGATAGATTTACAAATTGGTTATTAATGTTAAAAATATATTTTTAGGCAGTAATTAATTACAATGCAGAAATTTATTAGTAAGAAAATTTTAGATGCAAAAAAGGTTAATTAAATAGAATATTTAGGGGCAAATAATTCTTTTTAAAAGGACAAAAGTACTATGGGACTCCATTAAAAGGGAAAAAAACAAGTACTAACAAATAGCCACAACTTTAAACTAATCTTTAAAATGATGACAAATTTTATTTTATTTTTTAATATTCTAAAGATATTGTAATCCTAGTTATCCCAAAAACATAACATTATAAAACAAGATGAATTTATTTAGCATGTGAATTAAATTTAATAAAATATGCTTTCATGACACCAAACAAGAAAATAAGCACTTGTAATATTAACAATAAAAAAGGGAAGAAACCAACTTAATTGGTTCCAATAGAATACTCAAAGTAACATATAAATAAAAAGAGAAACAGAGTTGAAAATTAGAAGATAATGAATTGAGAAACTAACCTTGTTGCTTCCAAGCTAGATGCTTAAAATGTGTTGTGCAATATAGAAGTTTAAATAAAGTAATAATACATAAAGTTAAAGTTGAAAGGGTGTGAGTCGGGATCAGATAGGACAAGGCTAAAAATTGGCCCAATGCGATGTTACTCCCTCTATTCTATTTTTTATGATCAATCTTCTTAAACGACTTAAGACAAGACGAAAAGAGTTCTTATAGAGATCATTCAGGGGTACTGAATAAAATATTTTGATATTTAAGAAAACTTATGTATAACTTATATATATATATATATATATATATATATATATATATATATAGAG
>NC_028643.1:33966723-33987107 GCF_001406875.1 Solanum pennellii
AAGTTCAGAGAGTCGATTTCAGTACCCAAATTTCAGAAGTCTAAGTGTTCTGGAACGAGACACCTGCGACGGTCCGTCGTGCCCACGACGGTTCGTCCTGCAGGTCCGTCGCCAAGTTCAGAGAGTCGATTTCAGTACCCAAATTTCAGAAGTCTAAGTGTTCTGGAACGAGACACCTGCGACGGTCCGTCGTGCCCACGACGGTTCGTCCTGCAGGTCCGTCGCCAAGTTCAGAGAGTCGATTTCAGTACCCAAATTTCAGAAGTCTAAGTCTTTTGGAACGAGACCCCCTCGACGGCCCGTCGTGCCCATGACGGTCCGTCGTGGGTTCCGTCGACTCACACAGTTTTTCCAGAAATAAAATTTGCTGCTCAAAACGACTAAACAGGTCGTTACAAAGAGAGAGAGAGAGAGAGAGAGAGAGAGAGATAGATACTTAATTTTTTAGTGAAACTTTGTTGATATTTTAACAAAATTATAAAAAGTTGTCGAGTCTTTGAGATTTTTAAAATGGTGACATATAAAAATGAGAATAAGTTTTATCCTTATAAATTGATAATGTGCTTCATACGAGAAGTCAACTATGGCTTGTCTTGTTTCATCATCTCTCAAGGCGTACCTTATGCACTTGAGGCGGAGACTTCACTTGAGCTCAACTTCACGCATTGACCCTCCGCTAGTTGTGATTGAACTCCAAGCAACGTCATCCATCATTGTTATGTACATGTAATATATATATATATATATATTTAAAAAAAGGGTGAAGGTATGTCTGTTCTTAATTGTTTACTAATCAAAAAGAAAAATTATAATAATAAAGTATGTTAATATAATTAAACTAAACACAAAAGAAAGAAAATAAAAAAACACATTTACAACTCGTGCTACCTTAAAATTAGGGATAAAGCCTTAATAACACTTGAAATTGCTAACACATTAAAATACTAGGTTAATCACTAGCTAATTTATAATCAAATCCGTTCCCAACTAATTTCAACATCAACGAACTCTATATCTAAAAATTGAAATGTATCTAAATAATTTAAATCCAAGAAATATTACATGCTTGAATAAATAGGATGGTGAAAAAAATAAAAAAATCATGATTATCTTAACATTATTGAATCAAGGGCAAATAACTTATTAGCTGAAACTTTAATTTTTTTTATTTTTTTTAAAAAAAGTCACGATTTGTTGACAAAACAATTTTAACAAGTTACAACCTAAATCAAACAAAATACTAACAAGCAGATAATTGAGCATAATAAGAAAAACGAGGCTATATCTAAATCAAGTAAGACAAAAAAGAAAGTCAACTACCAAAAACAAACATCTTCATAAAATAATAATAATTAAGTAAGGTAACCAAGTGCAAACTTTATATCAACAGTTTCATATAAACTTCAAATTTTATTCAATACTCATTCTCCCAGTGATGTCTTCAACAGATATTCCAATAAAAGACATTGACTACTATAGAGGTGTTAAAAGATAGCACATATTTAAAATACATACTCACTTCATGAACTTCTCAACCAAGCAATTAACCACAATTATTATAGTAAGAGTAACTTCACAAGATCAATAGGAACAAGAGGTCCATGACTTAGTTTTTTTTTAATTTCTCCTCTAGCCATTCTTTATCGACCATGAAACTGACATGTAACCCAACTTAAACCAATACCTTATACATTGAACATTCAGAAATGAACATAAAACTATAATCATGCCCTCCAAGTGTAAGTATTTATTAGATATATAAACAAGCAAAGATGACGATATTTAATCTAGACTATGAGAAAAGTTTGAAATGAGGTGTCTATCATACAAAACATAGACCATACAATATACGGATACAAAAAAAAGAGTACAAAACAACTAGGTAGGAGAAGAGGGGTAGCTTTTCAATAATGGAAATTTTACGGGCAGCCATACATCTATCTAAAACAAGAAAAAGAGAAGAAAGATACAACCTTGGAATGTGCTAAGAACACAAAACTTTCTCCCTTTGGATCGACCAAGAATAGTGAATGAATCTTTTCGAACTTGCGAGCAAGTGAGCAGTGTCGCCTTCACCAATTTGATCACCACCCGGAATTGACTCTTGCGGAGACATCCACATGTAACCAAATCTCGACCTAAATGGACCTTTGATTCGAACACCTCGATTTGGAGAAGAAAACTCGTAGTGTTGAAAGCTGCTGATTACGATCTTTTCATGATGGGATTTTAGGTTTTTTTTCATGGCTTTGGTGGAGATGGTATGTTAAAAAAATGTTAGATGTTTTCTTCCTAAGTATGATGATCTATCTCCATCCTCTTCTCGGTTGATACTAGTCTAGCTTTTATGGAGAAAAAAAAAAAGACGTTGAAGAAGGGAACTAAAAAAGGAAAAGTTTGATCTCAAGAAAGTATTTTGGGTGAGGAAATTATATTCTTCCCATAAAGAGAAAATTTTATGATTTGTAGGAGGATTCTATGGGTATGAAAAGTTTTAACTAAAATTTAAAATTTAAAATATTATAAAATTCTACAAAAGAAATGTAAATGGGTAACTATCCAATTACCATGTAAAAGAAAAATTATTAAATCAATAACTATATTATTATAAAAAAATAAACTACCAATATTTACGGTAAGTAAAAGTGGAAGATATTCATTCAAACTAAATTAACAAATGCACATATTTATGGAGGGGTTAATAATAAATATTTTAAATTATGCATACTAAAGTATGTAGTTAATTGGGTAAAACTAAATATAAAACTTTACAAGGAACAAGTACTATAACGCATATTTAATCGAATAAAAATCAAGAAAATAATTATAGGTCGGTCAAAATTGGGTGTCAACACTCCTTTCAAGCCTAAGTGTGGTTTTAGCAATCCAACTCGCATACTCGTACATTCAATGTACTGATGTAGATGACCTAGATCGTTTTATGATGCAAATACAGGTATCTAGGATCATCACGCAGCGCTTCGTTGATCTAGTTTAAGCATCCAGAGTCAATGGTGAGTCTTCTTACACTTCGGAGGACTCTTTTATTGCTTTCGTTAATTCTTTCATGATATGTTGTGGAGTTTGTCTCAACATTCACTTAGTACTAGTGGAGGCTTCATAGACAGATAGATAGTCAGACAGTCCCATTTTCGATCTCTTTTTATCCTACATGTCAGATGTTTTAACTTTGAGACTTAAATGTCATTTTGACCAAGATAATAAATTAATATATTTCTCATGAGAATGTTCCCAGCTTTATGATTGAGTTAAGTTAAGTCTTCCGCTGAGTAAAGTATGTCAGACCAAGGGTTCGCTCAAGGCCAGCGATGGTCGATAGGGTCGGTCACGTCCAAAATATAGGCTCCGGGCATGACAGTGAATCTTATGATGTAAGCATGTAAAAAATGTAAATTTTCAATTTAAAAAAAAATGAATATATACATATAGTGTGGGCCTAAAAGATTGAGGCATAAAAAATTACTTTAGTGATTTTATGATCGAGATGACCCTGTGAGAATCTCGAACTAGAGTGCGTACAGAAAATAACAAACATACATATTTATACAAGGAAAAAAAGAAAACTGAGACATGAGTGCAAATTACTATGTATATGTGAAAAAGCTCAAGGGAACTCACATATGATCCCTCAAGTAGTATCGTCAGGAGAGTTGTAGGTGCTGGTTAATTGATTCTCCCTATTGCATTCTAGATTTTGGTCCACAAATCTTAAAAAATATTTTTGAACGATAGAAAAGAAAGTTTAAATATAGTCTCTAAAGGAGGACTTGTATAGAAAAATATAGAATGCAACTGAGGGATGAAAAAATATGAAACAAAAGAAGGGCTTTTTTAGTTGGTGTGGGGTGTTTTTACAAGAAAATTTTTGAAAATATTATAAATAAATTTCTCTCTCTATAAATATATATTGATTTATTTTAGATTTGATTAGAAGTCAAAATAAACAAAATCTACCAATCTTAAAAACCTTCAAAAAATAATTAATAATCTTGTCAAAAAAATCATTATCGTAAAATAGGTAAATATATCATTAATATTTAGTCAACTTTGGTCTGGTCAACATTCAAATACCTTCTCTTGTCTCTATACACATTAATATGCTGACGACTCAATTTCATACCATATAGTCAATACTATTAATATTGACTCACATTTTAATTATAATTTGACCATTTTCTTGATTGGACTTGATTGAATTAAATAATACTACTTTTTAGAAAAATAATTGACCATAGTTGACTTAACCTCACCTACAAAACTCAAACTTAATTTTGAAAGTTAAATTTTGTGCTTGACTAAATTAGTTTTTTTCTTTATTTGTGTTTAAAAAGTTCAACCTGAAAGAGGTCCAAGTGACACCCAAATAGAGGTCAGTTTCATAAGAATATTGCGTTCTTGGAAATACTTGAATTGTTCTTTGAAATATTTTCTATAACTTTATTTCTAAATTTGAGATTCTTTTCTATTTTAATTTCACACTTCAAAATGATCAATTCTAAATTTGGAATCTCTCTAACTAAACATTTATCATTATATAATTTTATCGAGATAAAACAATAAAATGATTAGGTTTTAGTTAAAAAATTTAAATTAGTTTAAATAGTTTTAACTATCAAGACTAATATTATAGATGTAAGCTAAGAAATTGAGACATTAACATATTAATGTATACATACATGAGAAAATGATTTTAAGGATTTAAACGTTGATTGCATGAAAATTGAAATAACAACAATAATTTAGTTCACCGAAGGATATGTCCTAGTGGTCAATGAAGTAGTTGACAACCAAAGTCTCAAGTTTAAATCTCAATGAAAACAGAACTGCAGAATCTTCTCATTTGTCTTAGTTTTGTTGGACAAATTTACCTGTTACATGTTGTTGGTGTGAAATGACAAATATCTTATGGCAGATATGACAATCAAGCATAAAATACTAAAACAAAAATATAGAAATAACTTAGAATAATAACCAAAAATTAATTGAACAAGCCTTTAATAATTAACAATTTATTCATAACTACAACCCCAAAACAAGAATTTTAGCTACTAATTTCTAAGAAAACAAAAAGAACGAAAAAAAATCTTTGAAAAAATGGACGACTTTATACCCTATTATTGATCTTCACCTCTATCTCTTCCAAAATAATTAGTTCTATGAACTATTTATAGAATAAGCAATTTTAAGTAAAATAATTGAGTTTAAATCAAATTAGAAACTCAAAACCAAACCGAATTAGATTTCCCGATTTTACGCGTGATCTGTCCAACCGCTTTAATTCTGCGCCCTTAATTAATTGGCTACTGCCTTCATAAATTACCACGTGGCACCACTTCCATTTGCTGATTCGCAGTTAGCAAATTGCAATATGCAATCTTTGTACCGTATATATTTTATATTATTATATTGAATTTAATTCGTTAAGGTAACTCCTTGATTTTCTTCTTTAATTCATTTTAGTTCTGAACTTATTTAATTTTACACTAATTTATTTTCTTAAATAAAATATATTGTTAAATATAATTCATAAAATTAATATTTAAAAAAGATAAATAAAAATATTAAATGTGAGACAAATAATTGTTAAAAATATATATTTTTGGCCTCACATCAACAACCACATTTAATTTGAAAACATAAAGTACAATTCTTAATCATTATGCAAGACATCCAAATAAATAACAAATCTTTCACCTCCTAATCTCAAGGAGAGACTTTAAACTCATCAAATTCAAAGAAAGCTAATAAAATCACTTATCTATCATGAAACAAGTGTCGTCACAAAAAGAAATGGTCCACACACTCAATTCAAAAATTGAATATAAATTAAGGACTTCACATCAAGAACAACTCTTACACTCACAAAGAAAATTCACATGTATGCACAAAGAATCACATGTTTTCCTATTATTTATACCTCCACTAATATAAGAATGCTTGAACAGAATCAAATAGGATTTTAACGGGTTGTAATGTAGGCTAAAGGACGGGTAGGAAAACTATATAATAGTGACTTACACTTCCTTAAGAACTTTGCAGTTATTTCATGTGTTAAAGGTGCACAATATCCTTGTAAGGACCAGGGCCATCATCAAAATAACTTCTTTTGTTCATCTTTTTCTTTTCACATCATATTCTTTCAAAGAAGATTTTTAAGCTCTTTGTAGCTATGATTGATTATCTCAACTATCACTTTTTCTCATAATTGAATATATATTAAGTCACTATGATGTCCAAGGAATTTAGGTGCAACAACAAGGGATTCAACAAAATAGTCAAGGAAAAAATATGACTATCAATAAAAGGCTACAGGCTCAAAAAAGCTAATTAGTGAAAAGGGTAAAATTATCATACAAATCAAAGAAAGCCTATTACCACCTCATGAACAAAACAACACTTTTATTTCGTATCAATAATATGCTGGACAAGTTCTAGACTAAGATGCAGAACATGGAATAAACAAAAGCTCACCACACATGCCACAAGTATCTATCAAGATGGATCAATTCCGCTTCTAAGAGAACATGATCATAAGAAACTACAAAATAAAATAAGTTATATACAAAGTTACAGTCATGAGCTTAGGTGTCAAAGAGTCTACATCTTTTTTTATCAAGCATTCACAAAAAAGTACCACAAAAAAAATTAGACTTAAATAACAAGTATCACACCACTCAAAAGGGTCTTTTCTTTTCTCTAAAAAAAATATAAAAAAATAATAATTTATTCCTAAAAAAAAAAAACAATCGGTTCAAAGGGACTATTCTCGGGAAAAGAACAGAAAACAAAATGTGAGGAACCCATTATACAAAAAAGACGCAATAAACAGTAAAAATTAGAAATTCATCAATTCATTCCTCCACCACACACATAAAAAGATGCTATGTCCAAAGCATCAAATAAAATTTAAAACAAGTGTTAAGAAAACTTTTTGACGCCTTTAGGTCTAGCTAGTAGCATGTTCTCTCAATTTTCATCAAGGATCGTAATCCCACACGTAAGCTCAAACGTGCTTCTTAGCTCCAAATATTGGATACTCAAAATTCTCTAAAATCTGTAAAAACAACACAAAAAATGACGCTAAAAAAATAAAAACTAAGAAGTTGCGCTATAAATTGGGTTGCCTCCCAATAAGCGCTTAATTTAACGTCGCGATAGGATACAAATAAATTTACCATTTTTCTTTCCACTGTGAACTTATGAATTTCACCTCTAACTTTGCATCAAATTTTCTGCTCCTCTCAAGGGGTGGTAATATAAAGATAAGGAAATCAAGTAATATATATCGCATCTTGCAATTTTTGGCCCTTAAGTGAGGAATGTCATTTTGTCTACGTGAACTAAAAAACTTTAGAATATAGGAGCCTTGTTCCTCATTAGTACATTCATCCATTAGTTTAGATTTATAGAAAAGTGTTTTACATGAGATTCAAAATGCCTAAACTTCAAAGCAACATTATTTACAACATTATCACTTTTGTACTCTTTCTCAACCTTAATATTAAAGAATAAGGTATAGTTGAATGGTTGAAATTCCTCTTTTTGCTCCACTAGTTGGTCATAATCCACAACAATCGGTAATCGGGTTTCAGACTCCTCAATCTTTTTGTTCAAGTGAGCCTCTAAGTCATGAATATCTGAGCCAAATTGGTCGATTTCTTGTGTGAACTTATTTCTTTCTTTAGTCATATGGGTAGACTCTTCAACCTTTAGAAGTTGAATTCGTTCATGTATTCAATATTGATTCACTATTTCTTATTCTCCATAACTTTCTCCTTATTGGGCTCCAACCTCTTCTACTTCAGCTTGGATTGTAATTTTTGATTCAAGAACATCAAGCTTATATTCTAATTCGATGATTTCTTTGTACCCTTCTGTGCATTCAAATATTTGTCCGGTAATTTTTGAATTAACCTTGTTTAACATGTATGTACATTCAAGTGCCTATTGTTTTGCATTCTCTGTTTCATCGCCCCTATCAACATCACAAATAACATAAGAATCATAATAAGAGTTTGAGGGAAGGGAATAAGTTCTTGGACAAACATTCCAATGAGTATACTAACGGCCACATATATGACATAAAAGACTTTCATTACTCAACCAAGATTTATCTCAACCATCCATATCAATAAGAGTACGAAATAATTCAAAAATAGAAAAAAATAATAATTGTTGAAAAAAAATAATTATAAAAAGTAAATAAATAAATAAATAAAAAGAAAAAGTATAACCTATAAGAATAGTTAATTTTGTAAGACCGTGTGTATGTGATCGCGCAAGTAATACAATGACTCTTAAAAGAATCAGACTATCGATTCCGAAGGACTTGTCAATTAACTATTTTTTACTAAATTATAAAAGTCTAATTATTTATTTAAGAATGTCTAAAAAAGAATGTAGAAATAAAATTATAAGATTACTTGCAATAGTTTGGAAAATCCCAGGGTTGCAACATGTGTTGAATTTCATGTATCATAATATTGTCTTAGAATCAATTTTAGTCCTCAAGTTACTGATTTACATGGTTAATTGTACAAGGTGGGTTTACACCTTTAGTCGTCGACCTCAGCTAACTATCTAACTACATCGTTGAGCAGGGATAAATAGACTAACTGACGAGCATTTATATTTCATCATGTTTGTAACCAAGCGAGTTGTTCGTCCGAACGTCACTCCTGAGCACAAAACACCTCAACTTTATGGGTCGATCAGGCTCTTTATATTCTCTGATATACCTAACCCCTCCTCTCCCGATTTAAGATTAGACAATATGTTTATCTTATAGTGATCAAGCATAATATACTAAAATAAGAATATAGAAGTAACTTACAATGACAATCAAAAATTAATTCAACAAGCCTTTAATAAATTCATTTGTAGCTACACCCCCATAATAAAGCTTTAGCTACTAATCTCTAAGCAATCAAGAAGAATAAAGAATGGAAAAGTGCCTAAAATACCCTCAAAGTATTGAAAATGGCATAAAATTACCCTTCATCCACCTACTGGATCCAAAATACCCTTTCAACTCACCTATTGGGTCTAAAATACCCTTGTCATCCACCTTTTTGGTTTAAAATTGACCACTTATTTAACGGTTTTATATTTAAACTATTTAAATATTTTTTTAAATACGTGGCGCTCAACTATTTGTTATAATTTAACTTATTAATATAATTTATAAATCAATCTACTACCGATCCATTACTATTAAACCCCTCCAAATTAATAAACTTGTTGCATTATTAATGCAACAACAGAAAAGCTACTGCCAATTGAGTGTTTTTAAAAATTTGAGGCGAAAATATCTGTAGAAGTAAATTATCATACATTCAAGTGTCTAAATAAAAATTACCGATAAACTTAAAAGTCTGACTATGTTCATCTTAATTATTCTTACGTCTCAATTATGTGATGTTACTTCATAGGTAACTTTTTTTCAAAATAATATATTAAAGCTTTTAAAATAAATCATCATATTTATAAAATTATATTTTGAAAAAGTGCATGAATTAATTCGGGATGTATTACTTCTTTACCTTTAATCATAAATTTCTAATTCAATCTTGAAAGAGAATTATATTAAAAGTGTCATCCTAAATAAGCGGCTCAACCTAAATTAATTGGGGCTTCGATTCGGACTCGAATAATTTTGGATGTCACTTTCAGGAATCTATAATTTCATCGTGTTTTAGTAGTGTTTATGACGATTTTGATATTATAATTGGATTATTAATTGGGTGGGTTTAGTTAGTAATGAATGGATTGTGGGTTGATTTATAAATTATATTAATAAATTAAATTATAACCAATAGTTGAATGTCAAGTATTTTAAAAAATATTTAAAGAGTTTAATTTTAAAACAATTAAAGAAGTGGTCAATTTTGAACCCAAAAATAGATGAAAAAGGCATTTTGAAGCCAATAGGTGGATGAAGAATAATTTTATACCATTTTCAATACTTTAAAAATATTTTAAACCCTTTTCCAATAAAAAAATCCTAAAAAATGTTGACAACTTTCTACTCCCTATATTGATCTTCACCTCTTCTCCAAAATAATTATTTCTATGAACTATTTATAAAGTAAGCAAACCTATGTAAAGTAATTGAGTCTAAATCAAATTAGAAACTCAATCAAACGGAATTAGATATCCAAAGTTGTACACCTGATCTATCCAACCGCCTTAATTCAACGCCTTTAATTAACTGGCTATTGCCTTCATACATTGCCACGTGGCACTACTTCCATTAGCTGATTCGCAATTAGAAAATTGCAATATGCAATCTTTGCACCATATATATTATATATTACTAGTATATGTGTTTGTGTGTTATACGAATTTTTAATTTTTTATTTATTTTAATTCAATTCAACAAAAAGCAAATACTTTATGTGTTTTTACATGATTGGTCTACTACTATGATTTATGTTTTAATTGAAATAATATTATATTTTTGTTGATAATTATTGATGTTCGAATCAAGTCATCTCTATGATATATATATTTTATTTTGATATTAAAAATAAAATGTTATAAATTATACCTTAAAAGAATTAAATACACAATTATTTTTATTTATTATTTATTATATATAACATAAAAAAGGAAAGGCCAAACACTATTTTTTAAATAAATAAATATAAATTCCTAAATTTTAGGCCTACAAATATTATAAAAAGAAAAAGACAAAAATGCATGGAAGAAGAATCCATATTTATACTTAATTAATATATTTTTGTTTATTTTCTGATTTTATCTTCTTCTTTTTTTGGAATCGAAAAGTATCCTTTTCATTTATAAAGATTTTTAGACTTTTAGATTTAGAATACTTAAGATTAGATTTTAAATTTTTAAAGAAGACTCCATCGTTAGCCATGTATTTGAAAATAGTTAGTTAACACTTTTTTGTAACTTTTATGTTTTTATCTTAATCATTTTTTTTTGTTTAGAATTAAAAAGTATTTCAATTATTTGAAATATTTTTTACTTTTTGATACAACCAAATATCATATTCGGTATATGAAAATGAAATGGAACATATCACTTTTATTATCTTGTATGTAAATTACCTTTAAAATAATTTTAATTTTAATTTTTAATTTCTAATTTTAAAATAGTTTTACTAATTAAATATAAATTATATTTTAAAAGACTTCATCATGCATGAAATAGTTATTATAGCCCCATATTTATTGTTCATTTTCTGATTTTATCTTCTTGTACTTTTTTTTTGTTTAAAATTAAAAAAATATTTTTCCTTTTAAATAGATATCCAATTTTGAATATTTCATATTTTAAATAAATATCTTAAATCAATATAATGATGATTCAATTTTATGGTTAATCTCATATTAAAAAAAACCTACATGTAAATTCTTTATTGTGGAGTCGTCTTAATATTCATAAAATATAATACAAATTAAATAAAAATATGATAGTGATTGAATTACACATCTCCTGAATAAAAAATAATTTATAAGTCATAAATTTTGCTTAAATGAATTATATCATTGCAAATTGCAATGATAATGACATAATCAGAATTGCAATAAACAATAAATGACTGTTACGAAAAATACGAAAAAAATTTCATAAGTCATAATTCTGCTTAAATTAATTATTTTATTGCAAATTGTAGTGTTACGAATTATGATCCTGCTTGATGACTTTAACACTAACAACGCATATCCAAATTATATTTCATATTTTTAATAAATATATTAAATCAATAAAATAAGATTCAATTTTCTGATAAATCTCATAACAAAAAAAACTTATATGTAACTTTCTTACTGTGGATTTGTCTTAATATTCATAAAATAATATAAAAAAAGTACGATAAATACAAAAGATAATTCATAAGTCATAAATTATGTTTAAAAAAATTATTTCATTGCAAATCGTAATGATAATGACATAAATCAGAATTGCAATAACAATAAATGATCGATTTTTCCTCTTTTCATAATAAATAATTTGTAATGAAATGAAGATAAATACGAAAGAAAGTTCATAGGTCATAATTATGCTTATATTAATTATTGTATTGCAAATTGCGCTGGTACGATCATGCTTGATAACTTCAACACCAACAATGCATTTGGTAACATTTCAAAACGACCATTACATTAATGGTAGAACTTGTGATGCACTTTCTTTTAAACAAAACTATTCACTTTGATATCAACATAATTTAACTTTCAACCTACTTGAAAATTTTAAAATTCAAAGATCACGTCGATATCGTATTATGATGTGCCAACATTTTCTTCCTATTCTCTCATCATAATTATGTTGTTATCAAATTATAATATGAAAGCAATCGAAATATAAAATTTATTTAAAAAAATAATTACCTAATTCAATGATTATCTTGGAGAAAGAAGAATCAAAATCTCCTTATTGAGGAAAATTTTTATAATCTATTTTGTGAACTTATCTAATGAAGTTTTTGGTTTTAGAGAAAACCAATATATAGAAGTGGCAAGAAATATGGAAAGTTAGATGAATGTGAACTTTATTAGATTTATATATTTTAGTTTTAAAAAAATTGTCACTTACTTTTTGAAACAGTTTTGAATTTCTATCTTATTTATTAATTAATTAAAAATTTATATTTTTAATTAGTTTTTAGAGTTTGTATATAAGTGGGAATGTAATACTCCTAGGAAGTTTTAAAACTGCTTATTTAAATTTTATGTGTGAATTAAATATAGTATTATTATTAATATTAATATATTATTGATGTAATATTTATTTTTTACCGTGTTTTACAATTTTTTTTTGTAGGTTTTCAGTTTTTAATTTTATTTTTTAAAACTATTTTTAATTATTATTATTATTATTGTTATTATTATTATTATATTGTTATTTTGACAGTTTAGTTTCATTTTTTACCGTGTTTTCCAATTTTTTTTTCGAGGTTTGCAGTTTTTAATGTTCTTTTAGTTCATTTTTTTAAAACAATTTTAAAATATTATTATATTTTTTATTTAACTGATGTCACTAATTTTTAAATAATAAGTAACTACTAACACACATGCATTTTTTTAAATACAATTTTATTATTTTATTTTTTAAAAATTTACAATCATATTATTATTTTTTAAAAGATGCTTTTTTTTTGTGATGACACGTAGGCGCCATCTCCTCTCCTATTCTATATATATAGATTATATTGAATTTAATCCATTAAGTTGTCTGCTTGATTTTCTTCTTCAATCTTCCTTCTTTAATTCATTTTAGCTCCAAACTTCTTTAACTTTATATCAATTTACTCCTACAAATAAAGTACATTGTTTAGTGAATAAAAATATTAAATGTGAGACAAATAATGACTAAAATGTATATTTTTGACCTCACATCACTCACTAATCACATGAAGTACCCAATAGATGTCTAGCATGAGTGTGCGAAACAGGAACTTCGGACCCTACATTCATGAGATAATGTAGGCATAAGTATGTATTAGTACATGAAATGTACTAAGTAGAAGACAATATACATAAGCATAGGCATGATAACATAAAAGACTTTAAAGTGTAGGCATGACCACAATGAAACATTTAAAAGCTTTTAGAGAAGATATGACATGAAGATGATAAAACATAGCCAAATATATTAACATAAAGAACATAAGGAAAGATTAAAAAACAGTCATTTGTGGGATTAGTCTAACCAACAATAAGACCATGAAAGCTATATCATAAAATTTGATATATCCCTCATACCGAAAGAAGGGGGATCTAGTTTCAAAGGTAGAATCTGTATATATCACCATTTTCTAAAGTGAATCCTTTAATTAGGTCATTTAAGACACTATGTTGGAGCACGCAATTTGGGACTCGAGGTTGCTATTAGGAACTATCCCATTTGAGTTCCACTTCAAAGCACTCTCTATGCTTGGTATAAATCTCAACGAAATAGGTAAAAGTCAATTATCAATTTAACATTAGAAAGTCAATCGCCAATACCATTTCACATTTTTCAAGATCAAAACGTAGAATAGATCCTTAAACATAATTCAAGATGGATGAAAAACTTTCATTAATCCTTTTGTGAAAAATATCTTTCACAATCATGATCATAATAACATGTTAGAAAACTTTTCATAATAGCATTTACTTCCCTTTAAAAGCATCATTAAATCATTTATAATAACTTTATAAAAGTATACATATCTTCATAGATTTAGATTCACAACTCATAGTTCATAACCTTCATCATGAGTTCTTGATAAAAAATCATGAATCATGCGTGGATCAACATAATTTCAACTAAACATCATGAATTAACATGGAATCATGCATTAGAAGACTTAATCGACAATAATATATCATAATCGAATGAAACGCATGACATTGAATTGAAATCCTAACTTGAATCAATTGAAATTGAAGGGAGAATTGAAAACCTTGGGGACCCATGGAGGAAAGGACTCCATGGATTAATACCCACATACCTTGATCCTTTAAGCCAAAAAATGATAGAGAATTGAAGACCTCAATGAACCCTAGTTATTCTCCTTCTTTCTTAGCCTCGAGAGAATTTGGGGAGTTGTTTAGGAAAGTTTAGGAGAATGGATAGAAAAAGGTAAAGTTGGGCCTTGAAACAATGTACTAGAGCTTAGGGTAGAAGTACATAGTTTGACTTAAAACAATTAGGGAAAACACCCAAAAGCCTTTAAAAATAATTGTCGACTCAACCTACGGGACGTAGATTTTTCTACGGTTCGTACTAGTCAATCGTATACTAAGTACTAGGATCATGATTTCACCTATATTTTGATGGAATAGTTCTACAATTTGTAGGTCTTTTTAGGGTCCGCAGAACCAACTTTGACCCTTAAATTTTTACTAAGGTTGGGACTCACCTGCGAGACCTATCTACGACTCGTACATAGGATGACATGACCATCATGGTGAACCGTAAAAATGATTCAAAGATTTGTTTTTTTTAAAAAATATTTTCCCTTTTCCTACGGCTGTCATCCACGACATGTAGAAGCTTTTACAGTTCGTAGATGAGACCCGTAAAATCAGACTTCAGTGCTATAATTTTTTTCTTCCTTTTGCAAATTCAGGTATTACAAAATTGGCCCGAACACCTTTTTATAAATATATAAATAAATAACACAATAATGATTTAGTTTTTTAATAATAATTTAGAAATCTAGTTTATGATTTTTATTACTAAGATGATGATTTTCACTTTTAATGATATTATATATATATATATATATATATATATATATGTATATGTATATATATATATATGTATATATGTATGTATGTATGTATGTATGTATGTATGTATGTATTGAAAATCTCAAAGCACAATATTTGATTGTTATTTTATCTCTATACTAAATCAAATACCCAATTAATTAAATATGCATCATATCTATGTCTATACTTTTTATATATCTTCTCATATCAATCAAATTTATTCGAAATGTGGGCCGCAAAGTTTAAAAAGTTGAAGACCAATTCGTCCACCCAATAATTGACGGACTGTTTTACTCTTTCTAAATAATTTATGTACTAAAAAATAAATTTATTACAAATAATTATTTAGTGAAGCACATTTTTACCAATTTCTGATGATGAGTGTACACTCTTTTGTTTAAAAGGTTTTTCATGTGATACTCCATGTAAAAAAAATTCAGCATGACAAATCTAAGTAAATTAGTATTAGATTAAAAGTTAAGTTAAATGTTAAAATTATCTCCGTATAAATTAATTTATTTACAACATTGACATCCATCATCTTTTTTTCTCCACCTTCTTAATTGTGTCTCATCTCTATCATGACATCATTATCCCCGACTTGAAAGAGGAGAGTTTAGAGTTATAAAGAAAACAATTTAAAAAATTAATGTGCCAGTAAATACAATTGTTATATATGTAGGTGGATGAGGATTTAATGGACAAACACGCCTAGAAGCTTTTATGGAAAAATATTTGTTCCAGTCAACATGTAGGTGTGTTTCGCTAATTATTGTGTAATAGTTTAAATATAAACTCACACTATCAACAATTGAGATATAAAATTCAATAAAAGGAACTTGTGTACATGAATAGAAGTCATCAAGTTCTCCAAAATCTTCTATCGTATTATAAGTCTATGATAAGATACTCATTTATTACTTCATTCAACTTCAAAAACCTCATGAATTGAAATTCATACAGCATGCACAAGAACAACAGAAATTCAAGGGAATTAAATAATGTAAGCATAGAATTTCAAAAGGCTTTTTTTTTTGGTGAAAATAGAATTATAGAAGTTATACCATAATATGAAATGAATATGTTATATGTAATGGTTACATTAAATAGAATAATTAATGCTCGTAAAATATAAATTATTTTGATTGATTTACCGTGGGCATGTTGCTATTTATCGTTATTGTTAGTATAACATTTGTATCTTCCTTATACTCTTTGTAAATAATTCTCACTTCTCCTTTGCGTTCTTAAATATTATGTTAATAGCATTGGTTTGCATTTTCAACAACATTAGTCAATTAGTTAAAATGTTGCCTTCATATCTTCCTTATTTATTTCATTAAAATAGCTTTTTATATTTCACATAATTAGAGTGTGTTTGAAATTGTTGTTTAAAATGATTTTATTTTAATTTTAAAAAAAGAGCTTTTAAAAAATAGCAATCTGTGTTTAACTAATTATTTAAAAAGTATTTTTGATAAGCAAATTATCTTTTGCAGAACATTTTAAAAGGTATTTGTGAGGTCAAATTATGCAAAAGACAAGTTCGATGCAAATTTTAATGCTAAGATTGTTTTATAGAGAGAAATTATTTTTAATATTATTAATAAAATTTTAGTTAAGTTTAGCATTTTCATAAATTAATAATTGCAGATTAAAATTTTCAATGAATATTATACATAGATTAAAAAAAATTAAATATGAACTTAATAATTTAAGTATACTTGAAAATATCAAGCAAAATAAATTTAAAAATCATTCCACAAATTAAATCACTACATACAAAAATTAACCACAAAAATAAATAAATAAATAAATATATAAAATATATTGGTAAAAATATATTTATGATAAAGATAGTTGGTTTAGAAAAAATAATTTCCTAGTTTTTTTTAAGAAATAGAAACTTTTAGCTTCTTTTCAACACCAGAAAAATTGTTTCTCCTTCTATTTAAAAGTAATTCCACTGATTGGCCAAATATCTTGATTTTTTCAAAGAAAAATTTGCCTCCCAAAAATAATGCCATAATAAAACAAGAGTTGTTTTTTTGGCTATGCTATTAGGAGAACAAAAACCTTTATTTTGAGGAAAACAAATATTTTTTTTTTTTAAAAAAACAACAACTTTCAATTGGAAGCAAAAATATTTTTTTATTGTTGCGAAGAAACTAAAAGAATTTACTTCTTAAAAGAAATGTAAAAATAGAAAATTAATTTTATTCAAGACCATAATGTATCTGTCATGTGTACATATTTATCAATGTATCTCTTATACTTCATTGTTTTAAAGGTGAAATTTTATATGTTGTAAATTAATTTGTGGAATGCTTTTTTAATTTTTTTTTTGATATTTTTAATTATATTTATATCTTCGTTTTAATATAATATCAAAAATTAATTCATTTTTTCAATTTATAAATCTATGATATTGATTAAAAATTTGAATATGTACACTTTTATTTGATATAAATAAAAATTTAATAAAATCTTTATAATATTATATTAATCAAACGTTCTCTTTTAACATCTTTCATGTGCAATGTATATGATCCTGAAGCACATATTAATGTATAATACATTGGTAATTAAGTATAGTAACTTGTGCCTTTATGTCATAATAATTTTTTGTTTTCGCTTGTATAAATATTTTTTGTCGTCTGTTCTCACTTTAATTCGATATTTACACATTCATTCAACAAAAAATCTATATATATATATATCTCTTATTGAGATAATCATGGCATCAAAGAGTTCTCACATGAACAAAAGAATTTGAAAGGAAGTTCATATAATATAAGTGTTATAAAGAGATTGCGTTCTCCAAAATGCAAAAAAAATAAAAAAAATTGTGTAAGAAAGCAATAAAATTTTCTATTATGTGTGGAATTGAGATAGCTATTATTGCAATTAGGTATACTATTCACATATTGTAAACCAGATGTTGAATCTATTATCCAACAATTTGTTGAGGCGAAATCATCAAATAGGTGCTCTTCAAAGGGTGATAATGTTAGAAATAAATTCTGTTTTGTTTTGTCCTAGTCTTTAGGGAGTAATTTAAATCGTGGGTGTTATCTAGTTTAGGAGAAGATCTTGTGAGTTAGTTCCTTGATTTTAGCTTAACTTTGTTATGTTTTTTCTTATAAAACAAAGGCTGCATCGCAACAATTAATGACATCAAATCAATAAAAATTCCTTTGCTTGTTCAGCCTCTTTATCTTCTCTGTCAACTTCTACTTCCAGATTTTTTTGTTTTGTTTTCTATCAGTGGTATCAGAGCGAGAAAGATCTTGACATGAAAAAAAGATAAAAAATAATCAAAATTGCAGCAACTAAAACTCTCTTCTTCTTTCAGTGTAACTCATGGCATCAGAAAATAATTTTGTGTAAGCAGGTATTCAACACTTTGATGGTCATTATGACCATTGGAGTATGCCGATGGAAACTTTTTACGGTCGAAGGAATATTGGCCAATTGTCGAGGATGGAATTGGCGCTCCGACGAAGGCGAAACTTTATCGAATGCTTAAAAGGCATAGTTCGAAGCAAGAAAATTGAAAGATTTGAAAGCGAAGAATTATTTCTTTCAGGCTATCGATCGTTCAATCCTAGAAACTATTCTTTGCAAAGGAACTTCTAAGAATATTTGGTATTCTATGAAGAAAAAATATCTAGGCTCTGCTAGAGTGAAGCGTGCACAACTTCAAGCCTTGATAAGGGATTTTGAGACTTTGCAGATGAACGAAGGAGAGCCCGTAATGAGTTACTACGCGAGACAATGAAGATCAGCAACAAAATGCGATTCCATGGCGAAGAGATGAAAGACGTCAAAATTGTTGAGAAGATATTGCGCTCTTTGACACCGAAGTATGATTATGTCGTTTTCTCCATTGAGGAGTCAAAAGACATCGATACTTTGCCTCTTGACGAATTGCAAAGTTCCCTGTTGGTGCATGAGCAGAAAATAAACCGCAGCTCAGCTTCCGAGGAGAAAGCTTTGAAGGCTTCTAATTATATTTCTTACAATCCTAGAGGAAGGGGTAGAGGTAGATCAAGAAGAAGAGGAAGAGGGAGAGGAGATCGAGGAAATAGAGATGGAGGCAACGAAGATGGCAACAGGAACTTTAGAGCCAACGATGACCACAAAAAAAGCAGAGGATGGGATTTCGATAAATTCGAGGTGGAATGTTATCGTTGTCATAAATTTGGTCATTATCGTTCTGAATGTTATACTAGGCTGCCTAATAAACAAGAAGAAAAATCAAATTTTGCCGAGAACAAGGAAGGAGAAACCTTGTTAATGGCAGTTCACGCGGAAAGCGAGACTGAGGAGCAAGTTGTTTGGTACGTGGATACCGACTGCAGTAACCACATGACTGGAAGTAAGTCTTCTTTTTCTTATTTGAATGAAAGCTTCCAGTCGATAGTTAGTTTTGGTGATCTCACAACTGTGAATGTGATGGGAAAGGGTAATATATCAATTTTAGAACAAAGAAGGTGTAACGACCTGTTTAGTCGTTTTGAGCAGCAGATTTTATTTCTGGAAAAACTGGCTGAGTCGACGGATCCCACGACGGACTGTTATGGGCACAACGGACCGTCGTGGGGGTCTCGTTCCAAAACACTTAAAATTCTGAAATTTGGGTACTGAAATCGACTCTCTGAACTTCGTAACGGAATGGCAGGACGGACCGTCGTGGGCACGACGGACCGTCACACATCTTCCACAGAAATTAACTCTCTGAACTTTGCGACGAACCAGCAGGACGGACCGTCACAGCCATGACGGACCGTCACAGGTTGCGTAACCCAGGCTGGGTCGGATTTCTATTAAAAGTTTTTAAGGGGCGTTTTGGACTATTCATGCTATAATTATAAATTTAGTGGGTTAATGTTAATAATTTAACTACTTGGGGGTTAAAAGAGCTAACCTTGAAATAAATAATGGGTTAATTCATCATCTTTTATACTTAATTATATGCTAATTAGGGTAAAAGAAGAAGGGTTTTGAATAAGAAAAATAAAAAGAACAGAGAGAGAAAGGGAAGAACGAACGAACGAACGAGAGGGAGGAGAAACGAAGAGGAAAGCAAAGCATTGGGAAAGTAGATTGCTTGATCACAATTCTTCG